>NC_079458.1:37985941-38105941 GCF_903798145.1 Danio aesculapii
AGTTCGAGACCGTGAGCTGTTTGAAGCCAATGGGGTTGAAGGAGAATATTCAAAGAAAGACACCAGAGCTTGCTTTAGAAACATTGAATAATTATTAGTGGTACCTGGAAAGGCAAGCCTCGCAATTACTATAGCTCATATACGGTTAGTTATTTGAAAAACTCTTAAGTTTAAGACTTAAAGATGCTGTGTGTGTGTGTTTTTGACTCTTCCAAAGCACAAAACTTCCATAATATGTTTGCAGATACATGCTAACTGAACATACAGTTCAAGTCAAAATTATTAGCCCTCCCAGCAAGGAATTTTTCACAGTATTTCCTATAATATTTTTTCTTCTGGAGAAAGTCTTATTTGTTTTATTTTTGTTAGAATAAAAGCAGTTTTTAATTTTTTAAAAACCATTTTTAGTTCAATATTATTAGAACAAACCATCATTATATACCTGTATATACTTGCCTAATTAACCTAGTTAAGCCATTAAATGTCACTTTAAGCTGAATATTAGTATCTTGAAAAATATCTAGTCAAATATTATTTACTGTCATCATGGCAAAGAGAAAATAAATCAGTTATTAAAACAATTAAATCTAGAAATGTGTTGAAAAAAATATTTCTGTTTAAAAAAAATTGGGGGAAAATATACAGGGGGACTAATAATTCAGGAGGGCTACTTTTGTCACTTTTGACTTCAACTGCACTTGTTTATCTGAAAACAATGCTAAAGTCAGTTATTCTCCTTTGAAAATGTGCGTTCTGAGTCTGAATGTCTGTTTTTGTTTTGGTCTCTATAACCGTGACTCTTTTCCTGGTGACGTGGACCTGATCCACGAATCACAGCACATTATATTAGCTGACCAATCAGAGGGCGGGCCTTTCGGAGGAATTAGGAAATATGACTATGAATATGTCTATTTCAGGCTAGCTGAGTAGTATATTATCAAATATATGAAAAAATAATGTGATTTTCAACATATGATGCATGAGCACACATTGCTTTGCATATTATAAACACAACCAAGCCTTAAAAAAATACCCTCTTTAGTACAAGTGTGAACAGGGCCTAAATGTTTGACTTTTTTTTTTTTTTTTTCAAAATTAGAAATCAATAAGAGCATGCAACCCAATATCTATACCTAACCCTTCAGGTTATTACTTGGACAAGAGCATCACATACAGTTGAAGTCAGAATTATTAGCCCTTCTGAATTTTTAGCCCCCTGTTTATTTTTTCCCCAATTTCTGTTTAATGGAGAGCAGATTTCAACACATTTCTAAACATAATATTTTTAATAACTAATTTCTAATAACTCATTTCTTTTATCTTTGCCATGATGACAGCACATAATATTTTAGCAGATACTTTTCAAGATACTAGTATTCAGCTTAATGTGACATTTAAAGTCTGTATGTCAGTGATTTGTTCTGTAGACAATCAAAAACAAATATTGCTTAAGGGTGCTAATAATATTGACCTTTAATGTCTTTAAAAATTAAAAACAGCTTTCATTCTAGCCGAAATAAAACAAATAAAACTTTTTCCAGAAGACAAAATATTTTAGGAAATACTGTGAAAAATTCCTTGTTCTCCTAAACATAATTTAAAGGGCACATAGGTTACCCCTTTTTTCATATTTAATATAAGTCTTTTGTGTCCCCAGAATGTGTCTGTAAAGTTTCAGCTCAAAACACCCATCAGATTATTTATAATAGCTGTTTGAAGTGTCTATATTATAGCTGGAAAAAAGGTTTTTGTACTGGCCCTTTAAGGCTAGTCCTACCCGCCCACCGTTCCCACGTGGCTGTCAGCAATCGCCGCCCTCGGCTGCCTCAGGAAGCAGATCTCACATAACGTGTGTGAGAAATACCACAGTAAGAACTTTAACAATCAGTATTTGATGCATTTTTTTGTGGATTTGCAACAATGTCAACACACAGCTCATTACAAAGTTCACACACACACACACACAGCAAGGACACAAACACATAGCGCACACACATACACACACACAAACGTAGCGCAGAATTACGCACACACACATAGCTCAGGCACGCAGACACACACACACACACACACACACACACACACACACACACACACACACACTTAGCTCAGACACGCAGACACGCACACACACACACACACACACACACACACACAGCTCAGACACGAAGACGCACACACAGAGAGAGAGAGAGAGAGAGAGAGAGAGAGAGAGAGAGAGAGCGTTAAGCTTTGCATGATTGCAAGATTTTTATGTGACATGATACTGGTAATCTCCACTGCTGTATGGATATCTCTTATATTAATGTACAAAATAAACCTGATTTAACGTCCACAAACCGCGATTGAAGCATCTTCCTTTATAATCGTTCTGACACGCGGCTGTGCTGATGAAGTGAATCGCTGTAATTCATTACACACATGCTCTGTTTTAAAACATGTTAAACTTGTGAAACTCACTCTTGATCACATTTGATGATGATTAATGAACCTAGCGAACTGAACAGACCTTTTATTCCCGGCTGCTTTGCGCTCGTCCTCTCTTGATTATATGATTATACACGTGACTACCGGACATGTTGATGCGCGCAGCTGTCAATCAATATTGGTGGGCGGGGGGACCGCTCTCCTACGTAAAGTTGCGGTGGATCTGAAAACCGCTCCAATTGGTCCACCGTTTTTATGTTGTTAAATTTAAAAAAAAAGGACTGGGTGTGTTTATATCACCCCAATATGACAGTTTATACACTATACTTACACACATTTCTGTCCAAACAGCTTGAAAAGTAGATTTTTTTACCATAGGTGCCCTTTAAGAAATATTTGATAAAGAAAAAGTAAAATAAAATCACAGTAGTGCTAATAATTTTGACTTCAACTGTATGTAGCAGCACCCTAGCAGCAACGATGATATTTGCACAGGCACGCAGAACTCTAATCTGCTACAGAGAATGTGAAAATCATTTGGTATCCAGCAGTTTTCTGAATCGGATTGCTCCAATGTCTAAGTACAAGAAATATTAGAGGTCAATAAGTGCACAGCAGACATGTCCTTTTACGATCATCTTCCTTCACTGCGGATCATCATCATGCTGGGGTTTTGTCTGCATCCTGTCCGTTCATTAAAAACAGGGCTATTTGTTTTCAAATCGGATACTTACCCAATTAGCATCTAGCAGTTAGTGCTTATGAACACTAAAAAGTATTAAAAGGGAAATGGAGGGAGGGCGAAGAGAGATCTGAGAGTGCGGAACAAACACTTTTGTTGTTGATATTTTCATAAAGCAAGCATATTCTTCCTTTCAACACAGATTAATTTCCATCATAACACCCGAGAAAAGCTTAATGGCTCTTTTGAACATTGAGACGCAGCCCTCAAAGAGCTCATTTCACTTGGGTCTTAGGCAAACATCAGATTTAGTGAGATTGGCTGTTTGCTGTTTGAAGAAGAGCAGTTGTTGATGGCTGAAAAGCCCATTGACTCTATTGTGACTCTATCACTCGAGTTGACCACTTAAGCAACCTTCTTAGTGACCTTCAAGTGACATTCATTCACATGTCTTAATTGTATGGAGGATTCTGTGATCTGGAAAACTGACTGTTAATCTTTTAAGGTAAAATGATACTTTAGATTGAAAAATATGTGTTAAAGATAAAATAACATCTATTAATACTTTATTTAACAAAATGACTAATACAAAAACAATGTCAATATCTGAAAAAAATTGTGTTAACTTGTAAAATGTCAAGTAAAACAAGAGTTTTAAACTAACAGCTGCAGTGATTATTAAAAATAATTGATGATTATTGTTATTTTTAGTAGTATGTATGTATTTATTTATTTCTCACTAAATAAGCTAATTAATAAACTGATTAACATCTTTAATTATTTTACAGTAATTTTTAAAACACCATTTTACTGTATAAAACAAACTGTCCACTACATTAACAAATCACCAATAGCATCGCTACAGCCACTTACCTTTTAGCAACCTTAGCAACCCTTTAAAAGCACGCATAGCAACACTCTAGTAACCCCCAGTACATAGCATCTTAGCAAATCACTTAACACCCTAGCAACCATGCATAATACCTTAGCAACACTAAGAAACACAAAACACAAAAAAATGAAAATGACCTGGCAACACTTTAGCAACCCTTCATCCACACCATGACAACCACCTACAACACCCTGATAGACCATCACTGATGCTGTAGCCACCACCCATAACACCCTAAATGAACAACACCCTAGCAACCATCCATAAAACCTTAGCAACACAGCAAAAAGCTCAACACACTAAAAACAGAAAATGGCTTGGCAACACTTTAGCAACCCTTCATCCACAACATCCTGATAGACACTCACTGGTGCTGTAGCCGCCACTAAAACTACAAGCAACACCCTAGCAACCATCTATAATACCATAGCAACACACTAAGAAACACAAAACAGAAAAATGGCTTTGCAACACTTAGTAACCTTTCATCCCCACTATGACAACAACCCACAACATCATGATAGACACTCATTAGCACTGTAGCCAGCACTAAAACCACACACAACACCCTAGCAACCATTTATAATACCTTAGCAACACACTTAAAATCACAAAACACTAAACAACAGAAAATGGCCATGCAACACTTAGTAACTATTCATCCACTCCATGACAACCATGCACAACATCATGACAGACACTCATTAGCACTGTAGCCGGCACCAAACCACACACAACACCCTAGCAACCATATAATTATAATACCTTAGCAACACACTAAACACTAAAACGAAAAATGGCTTTGCAACACTTAGCAACCCTTCACCCCCACCATGAAAACCACCCACAACACCCTGATAGACACTCACTAGCGTTGTAGCCACCTACCATAATACCATAAAAGAACAACATCCTAGCAACCATCCATAATACCTTAGCAACACCCAAAAAAAACACAAAACACAAAAATAAAATAAATGGCTTTGCAGCCCTTCATCCCCACCATGAAAACCACCCACAACATCCTGATAGACACTCACTGGTGCTGTAGCCGCCACTAAAACTACAAGCAACACCCTAGCAACCATCTATAATACCATAGCAACACACTAAGAAACACAAAACAGAAAAATGGCTTTGCAACACTTAGTAACCTTTCATCCCCACTATGACAACAACCCACAACATCATGATAGACACTCATTAGCACTGTAGCCAGCACTAAAACCACACACAACACCCTAACAACCATTTATAATACCTTAGCAACACACTTAAAATCACAAAACACTAAACAACAGAAAACGGCTATGCAACACTTAGTAACTATTCCTCCACGCCATGACAACCATGCACAACATCATGATAGACACTCATTAGCACTGTAGCCAGCACCAAACCACACACAACACCCTAGCAACCATATAATTATAATACCTTAGCAACACACTAAACACTAAAACATAAAAATGGCTTTGCAAGACTTAGCAACCCTTCACCCCCACCATGAAAACTACTCACAACACCCTGATAGACGCTCACTAGCGCTGTAGCCACCACCCTTAACACCCTAAAAGAACAATATCCTAGCAACCATCCATAATACCTTAGCAACACCCAAAAAAAAACACAAAACACACAAAAAAAAATAAAATAAATGGCTTTGCAGCCCTTCATCCCCACCATGAAAACCACCCACAACATCCTGATAGACACTCACTGGTGCTGTTCCCGACATTAAAACTACAAGCAACACCCCAGCAACCATCTATAATACTGTAGCAACACATTAAGAAACACAAAACAGAAAAATGGCTTAGCAACACTTAGTAACCTTTCATCCCCACTATGACAACAACCCACAACATCATGATAGACACTCATTAGCACTGTAGCCAGCACTAAAACCACACACAACACCCTAACAACCATTTATAATACCTTAGCAACACACTTAAAATCACAAAACACTAAACAACAGAAAACGCCCATGCAACACTTAGTAACTATTTATCCACTCCATGACAACCATGCACAACATCATGATAGACACTCATTAGCACTGTAGCCAGCACTAAAACCACACACAACACCCTAGCAACCATATAATTATAATACCTTAGCAACACACTAAACACTAAAACGAAAAATGGCTTTGCAACACTTAGCAACCCTTCGTCCCCACCATGAAAACCACCCACAACACCCTGATAGACGCTCACTAGCGCTGTAGCCACCACCCATAACACCCTAAAAAAACAACATCCTAGCAACCATCCATAATACCTTAGCAACACCCAAAAAAAACACAAAACACAAAAAAAACAAAAATGGCTTAGCAGCCCTTCATCCCCACCATGAAAACCACCCACAACATCCTGATAGACACTCACTGGTGCTGTAGCCGACATTAAAACTACAAGCAACACCCCAGCAACCATCTATAATACTGTAGCAACACATTAAGAAACACAAAACAGAAAAATGGCTTAGCAACACTTAGTAACCTTTCATCCCCACTATGACAACAACCCACAACATCATGATAGACACTCATTAGCACTGTAGCCAGCACTAAAACCACACACAACACCCTAACAACCATTTATAATACCTTAGCAACACACTTAAAATCACAAAACACTAAACAACAGAAAACGGCCATGCAACACTTAGTAACTATTTATCCACTCCATGACAACCATGCACAACATCATGATAGACACTCATTAGCACTGTAGCCAGCACCAAACCACACACAAAACCCTAGCAACCATATAATTATAATACCTTAGCAACACACTAAACACTAAAACGAAAAATGGCTTTGCAACACTTAGCAACCCTTCATCCCCACCATGAAAACTACCCACAACACCCTGATAGACACTCACTAGCGCTGTAGCTACCACCCATAACACCCTAAAAGAACAACATCCTAGCAACCATCCATAATACCTTAGCAACACCCAAAAAAAAAACACAAAACACAAAAAAAACAAAAATGGCTTAGCAGCCCTTCATCCCCACCATGAAAACCACCCACAACATCCTGATAGACACTATCACTAGCGCTGTATATGAAATCTTTATTAACACAAGTTTTACTATGGCTAAAGTTGACTACTTTAACAATACTCAACACTTTTACATTAGTTTTTATTGAAATCGCCTGTTCTCTCAGTGTAAAACACAATCTGTCCGCTGTTGATCAAGCCATCATATCATATTCTCTGGGGTACGTGGGTACATATAGGATTCGCGCACAGAATGAGTCATAATAATCTAAGAAAGAGGCTATCGCAATGTAAACAGTAATTAAAGCGACTCCCCTGATTGTTAGCGTGAGTCACAGTCATAAATGGGAGTATACACTAGTGATTACCCATCAAGAACCAGGCTGTTATTTAGCACTTTAAACGCCGAGATGATGGGTCAGTCTGCGCACAAGGAAATGAAAGCATTCTTGTCTTTAACGATCCTTAATATTATGTTTGTCTTCATCTTCCACTTTCTTTATTGAACCCCATAATCTTTAACAGTCAGCCGAAATGTTTTTCTGCTGGAGATAAAATGCATTACTACTCACTTTGTAATTTCTAACAGCCGTCATTATGCAGCTGTGGCAGAATGACATAATGTACAACACGTTGGAGAGCTAGGAACAAGATGCTTTTCGGCATTTAACACAGTGGTTATAGGAAGCTGTCATTTTTGCCTACACATAATGCATGTGACTGATTAATTACTATATTATGGCATTTTTGTTTTGGCATTACGCACATCAACCTCATCATGATGCCTGTTGTTATTTATCTTATTTAGATTTATTAAATTTATTAAATCCAAATTTTATTTATTTATTTATTTATTTATTTATTTATTTATTTATTTATTTATTTATTTATTTATTTATTTATTTATTTATCTTTATTTTTTTATTAAATTAATTCATTAATTTATTTATTATTATATTATATTTTATTTATTTATTTTTATTTATATTTTATATTTTATTTATTTATTTTGTTTTATTTTATTTATTAATTAGTATTATTATTATATATTTGTTTATTTTATTTTTATTTGTTTATTTGTTTATTTTATTTATTTATATTTTATAATTTTTATTTTTTATTTATTTTATTTGTTATTTTTTATTTATTTATTTTTATGTTTTAATCAAGTAATTAATTTATTTTTTATTATTTTTATTTATTTATTTTAATGAAATTTTATTTTTATTTGTTTGTTTTATTTATTTATTTATTTAATTATTTATTTATTTATATGTTATCATTTTTATTTATTCATTCATTTATATTTTTCATGTTATTTTTATTTATTTATTTTTGTTTTGTTTTATTTTTATATTTATTTATTTATTTATTTATTTATTTATTTATTTATTTATTTATTTATTTATTTATTTATTTTTATCTATCTCTCTGTCTGTCTGCATTTGTTAAATGTTAAAATAACTGGGACCTGCCATCGCCCTTCTATAATGTTGTCCCTCGTTGGTCTGATTGCTTCTGTTGTTCTTCATTTTAATAAGTTGCTCTGGATAAAAGTGTCTGCTAAATAAATAAATAAATGTAAATATGCATGTAAATGAGCTCCCAGAACTGACTCACACACAAGTTTGTTCCCACACATCAGCGGTCCGCCTCTGAACACAAAATAGCGTGACAGCGTTTGTCATTCCACGTGTTGTGTGTGTGTGTGTGTGTGTGTGTGTGTGTGTGAGTCTGTGTGTGTGTGTTTTCTGAGCTGCATTTAATTCGTTATTTAACAAGGGCTACAGAGGTTTCCCTGGTTAAAGCAACTTCTATTTTTAATGCTGATAATTGTTGCCAGTTTTACCCGTCAGTGGGTGCACATGGCTCCTAATCAGCATAAAAGTAAGAGTAATAGTGGATTCCTTTTTTATTTAACAGTCTGTTTTTTTTTTACTTTAACCCATTGAAAAGAAACAGTGTTTAACAGTCATAAATAATAAAAAAAATTACAGTTAAAAATTTAATTATGTTTTGTTTGTGGCATATAATTATGTATGTGATGTAAACCTGTGGGAAGCTCTGATATCGTAAATAAAATTAAGTAAATTCAATAAATATTATTTTTCAGTGTGTAACGATTGACTTCCCTCATAGTATAAACCAGGGGTCACCAAACTTGTTCCTGGAGGGCCGGTGCTCTACAGATTTTAGCTCCAACTCTAATCAAACACACCTGAACAAGCTAATCAAGGTCTTACTAGGTATACTTGAAACATCCAGGCAGGTGTGTTAAGGCAAGTTGGAGCTAAACTCTGCAGGGACACCGGCCCTCCAGGACCGAGATTGGTGACCCCTGGTATAAACAATTACTGAGGAAGTCAATGGTTACAGCAGCTTTCGTCAAAATAACTTCTTTTCAGTTTAACAGAGGAAAATAAAAACTCATTAAACATTGGAATAAGTGAGTGATGATAGAGTTTTCAGTTTTGGGTGAACTGTCACTTTAAGTATTAACAACAGTAGTAACGATTCCTGCCTTAGCAAGCACTGCTAATAACAGCGTAATTACAAGCAGCATAATTACATAATAGTTACAAGCACTCATTACTCGGTTACTACCTAGTAATTAGATAGTAGCATGAATGCTGGGATATAAAATGCGACTTCAAAGTTTGTTTGTACTTCCACACTCACTCAGCTGTGGCAGCAGGTCTAGAAAAAATAAAATAGAATCGTTTTGTATACCTTGTAGGTTCCTGCACCTGATGCAAATGTGCTCTTATCAAGCGAACTCAATGGATTTCATCCAGACACCTATTGAGATATTGGCCTCTGAATGCCGGTGTGGCTTGTGGTCTATGAGCGTGTATTCTCAGCTCCTGCGGGGAGAGCAAGCCTCTATTAGTTTACGTCAAAGATTGAAATGCTTTCAGAAATCCTCCCGCACGCTTCTCTTCTGCAGGTTAACTTTCCTGCTGCTACATTAATCACCATGACAACTGCCTCCACTCAGACTGCTGTACGTGGCCATATGAGAGAGCGAGAACGTCTTGATAATTTTGTATTCCAATTTCACACTTTGTGCTTATAGTCAAATCTGTTCAGACAACCTCTAATGCAAAACAGTATGAGCTTGCAAAATAACCAGTTCATTATACCAGCATTTCACAAATCGAGGAAATCTCGCTCTGCTTTCTTAACCGAGGCTCTTGATGTGATTTAAAAACGTATTTAATATATGTCAATGGATAAAAACAAACAGACAAAAAAAACATTGAAGCAAACAGACAGTATTGATTTTTACCTATATATATGTGTGTGTATATATATATATATATATATATATATATATATATATATATATATATATATATATATATATATACACCTATACCTATATATATATATACCTATATATATTATATATATATATATATATATATATATATATATATATATATATATATATATATATATATATATATATATACCTATATATATTTCAATTATTATCTGCTTATGATCATATACGCAGGGCTATTCAATTGGCGGCCCGCTTGCCGAACCCGGCCCCGAGGCAATTTGTTCCGGCCCTCCAAACAGTGTGACCGAGACATCAAAAAATTTTTTAGTTCAGTCGAAAAATGGTCGCTATAGTTATGAAGTGGCGTGCGTCTGTTCTCTACAGCATGAGCTGCAGTTGAGTGAGTCACCTGACATGAAGCGAGCGGCGCAAGCAGCCGAAAACATTTGGATATGTTTGTGGAAAAGGCAACACAATCTCACAGCAATTCGTAACTTTTTGATTTAGTGGCTAATTCGTATGAATTCGTACAATCTAATTCGTACAATTTAGTACGATTTTGCTGATCCGCCAATGACGGTTGGGTTTAGGGGTGGGGTTAGGTGCCACGCCTCCTTTTTAAAATCGTACAATTTCGAACGACTAAACTCGTACGAATTCGTACGAATTAGCCACTAAACTGACAAAACGTAAAATACTTACGTTTTCTCATGAGATCAGGCTGGGAAAAGGCCTTTTGTATAATGCAATGATATCATTAACAGGGATGCAATGATTAGTCGATTTCACTATTAACCTCACTTTAATTCATTACTGTTAATTAATCGTAAAGGCTTCTCTAGATGCCGTGTTTCTGTTGCACGGAACAAAACTTCTGAAATTAAAAGTTATGCCAGCTGCGTGCTAGTTTAAAGTTTCAAGCGTATACCGAGGCTAATACACACACACATTGGATTAACTATAGCAGCAGGCCGTTCACATATTGCGTCTTTTCCGCGTGCAAGTTCATTATTTCAAATGGAGACGTGCGTATATAAGGAGCGGTGCACGCACGGCTCGCAAGCGGACCGATGCACTCGGAAGCGGAATTATCTCATGCTGTAGCGGTGAGAGTTGTGCGTGGCTTTCAGTGCAATGTAAACAAAAGACACTTTAGACGAATTATTACAAATTATTAAAATGATTATGTATGTGTAAACGCAGATAATAACAAGTTCATCTAAATTCTTAGCTAATATATAGCTTAAATTAACATTAGACAAATACTATTTTTTATTCTTATTTTTATTTATTTATTCATTGTTCTGTCATTTATTTTCATTGTAAAATTATCACTTATGTTTGAATAAAAAAAAAATCATTTATTATTTATTTAATTTATTTACATAAAAGTCCAAAGAGAGAAATGGACTATTGTTTGTTTTCTATTAATATTTTGTGCTGTATTTGGTTACTGAGCAGCAATAAACAAACCTTTAAAATAAAAGCACGTTTGTTGTGATTTTTCAAGCTAGTAGTGTTTTGAATTTAATAAATGCATAATAATCGTGATCACTGTGAAATCATGATTATTCTTCAGACTATAATTGTACAACCAAAATCTATAATCATTGCATCCCTAATTGTTATGCAGTTCAAAATATAACAAATAAATGTGTTTGAATGTAGAAGAAGCCTACTTAAGCATTGCACTGCTTTTGTTGTGCGTTGAAATACATCATTTGAAAGTTTGTACAAAAGCCTTTTGTACAATGCACTGATGTTATGTACTTTCAAAATACAAGATATTAACATTTAATGTAGAAAAAGCCAACGTGGGTGTCTAAAGGAGCAAAAATACAACAAATGGGCTCTTATATTGCTGTTGTGTCATCACTCATATTGCAAGTCATATCTCTCCGGCCCCTTATTTAGGACGCTTTTCATGAACTGGTCCCCATGGCAAACTAATTGAATAGCCCTGATATATGAATTAAAGATAAAAAAAAGGCAATTGAATAATGTGTCAAACCATCACATCCCGCTTTCTAGTGTGTTCATATTCCATTAGGATTTATTGATTTTTTTTAATATGGGGTGTCAGGGTAGCGCAGTGGGCGCAAATAAATAAAAGCAATTTATTTGTGTTGAATTTAAACAAAAAAAATTTAATTCAATAATGTTCAAATTAATTTGTTTGTTTAAATTCAGCCCAAATAAATTATTTATAACCACTTAACGTAAAATAATTGAGTAAATCCAAGGAATCATCTTTGAATAATTTTTTTCAGTGTAGCACAATCACCTCACAGCAAGAAGGTCACTAGTTCGAGCCTCAGCTGGGCATTTCTGTGAGGAGTTGGAGTCTCCCCATGTTGGTGTGGGTTTCCTCCGGGTGCTCCGTTTTCCGCTACAGTCCAAACACATGCCCTATAGGTGAATTGGGTAAGCTGAATTGTCCGTGGTGTATGAGTGTGAACGAGAGTGTGTGGGTGTTTCCCAGTGATGGGTTGCAGCTGGAAGGGCATCCACTGCGTAAAACATATGCTGGATAAGTTGGCGGTTCATTTCACTGTGGCAACCCCAGATTAATAAAGGGACTAAGCCGAAAAGAAAATGAATGAACGAATGAATGAATTTTATTTTATTTTATTTTATTTTATTTTATTTTATTTTATTTTATTTTATTTTATTTTATTTTATTTTATTTTATTTTATTTTATTTTATTTTATTTTATTTTATTTTATTTTAAAGCAGTATCCCAGAAGCATTCATTTGACACATAATGACTAAATCCAACAGGTGTACAATATAACATATTCTAAAACACATGTAGAGCAATCTCCGTGCATGTTTGTGTCTGAGCTCTGCTGCACATCATCAGTGCTTCATATTTCCAGGCTGACACTCTTCACTTCACTAATGAACAGCACATGGACCGCGCAGTGAAGTGTGTCCTCATACACACCTGTAATATTGCTCACAGTTCATCATCTGTAAATGACACGCATATGCTGCCACGTTTGGGACATGCGGGATGTGTAAAACGTGATAGGGTCAGTGCATCCTTCCTGCTCCGTAAATGACTTTTGCCAGAGAATGTGCGTTTAATCACACTCTGCTAAACAGCGCTCTGACCTTACCATGATTAAAATGCAAATGACCTGTTGCTGTTCACAGGCGCTGATTCGAGATGACGGCTTCAATGTGCGACCGTCAAACGCTCCATTTTTAACTGTACTTCACCTCTTCAGATGCTCACAGTATCACAGTTTTGTTTATTCATTTATTTATTTGTTTCTTTATTTGTTTGATACATTTGTTATTCATTTGGCAGAGAGTTTGTTTGTTCTTTTGTTTGCTCATTTGTTTGTTCATTCGTTTGTTTTATACTTTTTTATTCTTATTGTCTGAGAGTTTATTTAGTTGTTTGTTTGCTTGTTTTCATTCTTTCGTTCGTTTGATACTTTTTAAATTCTTTTGTCTGACAGTTTATTTATTTGGTTGCCAGTTTGTTTGTTTGTTTGTTTTGTTTATTCGTTTGATATGCTATTCCTTTATCTAAGCAGTTGTTTGTTTGTTTGTTTGTTTGTTTTTTCATTCATTTGTTTGTTTGGTTGATAGTTTTTAATTCCTTTGTCTGAGAGTTTATTTGTTTGTTTCTTTGTTTGTTTGTTTGTTTGTTTGTTCTTTCATTTACTTGTTCGTTCATTCAGTAGTTTATTTGTAATTGATACTTTTTTATTTCTTTTTTTCTGAGAGTTTGTTTGTTTTTTGTTTTTCTCTTCTTTCATCCGTTCGTTCATTCATTCGTTCATTTGATACTTTTTTATTCCTTCGTCTGAGAGTTTGTTTGTTTGTTGTTTGATTGTTTGTCTGTTCTTTCATTCACTCGTTCGTTTATTCATTAATTTGATACTCTTATTCCTTTGTCTGAGAGTTTATTTGTTTGTTTGTTCATTCATTTAATACTTGTATTCCTTTGTCTGAGAGTTTATTTGTTTGTTTGTTCATTCATTTCATACTTGTATTCCTTTGTCTGAGAGTTTATTTGTTTGTTTGTTCATTCATTTAATACTTTTATTCCTTTGTCTGAGAGTTTGTTTATTCTTTTGTTTGTTTGTTTGTTTGTTTGTTTGTTTGTTCTTTCATCCGCTCGTTCATTCATTCGTTCATTTGATACTTTTTTTATTCCTTCGTCTGAGAGTTTGTTTGTTTGTTTTTTGATTGTTTGTCTGTTCTTTCATTCACTTGTTCGTTTATTCATTAATTTGATACTCTTATTCCTTTGTCTGAGAGTTTATTTGTTTGTTTGTTCATTCATTTAATACTTTTAATCCTTTGTCTTAGAGTTTGTTTATTCTTTTGTTTGTTTGTTTGTTTGTTTGTTTGTTCTTTCATCCGCTCGTTCATTCATTCGTTCATTTGATACTTTTTTTATTCCTTCGTCTGAGAGTTTGTTTGTTTGTTTGTTTTTTGATTGTTTGTCTGTTCTTTCATTCACTCGTTCGTTTATTCATTAATTTGATACTCTTATTCCTTTGTCTGAGAGTTTATTTGTTTGTTTGTTCATTCATTTAATACTTTTATTCCTTTGTCTTAGAGTTTGTTTATTCTTTTGTTTGTTTGTTTGTTTGTTTGTTTGTTCTTTCATCCGCTCGTTCATTAATTCGTTCATTTGATACTTTTTTTATTCCTTCGTCTGAGAGTTTGTTTGTTTGTTTGTTTGTTTGTTTGTTCGTTCTTTTGCATTTTTTTATTCCTTTGTCTGAGAGTTAGTTTATTTGTTTCTTTTTTTGTTTGTTCTTTCATTCACTCATTTGTTCATTCGTTCGTTCGATACTTTTTTTTCCATTGTTTGAGAGTTTATTCATTTGTTCGTTCATTCGTTCACTATGTAACACACACACACACACACACACACACACACACACACACACACACACACACACACACACACATACACACATGTATTAATAAAACACAATTGACGACCAATATGTTTATTTTTTTCTTCTTATAGCACAGAGAAATGGAAAATGGCATTTGAACCTTTGAAATAAAGAGGACGTTTCCATGTCAGGCCTTGGCGAGGTACGCTTTTAACATTCCTAAGTGCTTTAAATGAAACATTAGTCTAAACAGCAGAATGTGGGAAATGTTTTACGGCGGACATGTTTGACTCAAGGCCACGCCGGTTACAGAACACTATAATAAACGTCCGAGATGTTCTTCTTTCAGTAGCACTCAGTCTTAATCTGTGGCGGAGATAAATAGACAGGTATAAGAGTAAGTACTTCTGTTTCAAGGGAAACTTTAGGATGACCTTTTCTCAAAGGACTGATAGATTTGTTGTTTTTCTGGATGACTACCTGAACTTTATGAACCCGTTCGTTATTATACTCCACATATGTTACGCTTTTTTTCAACCTGTTCAATTGACTGCACAGTTTTGTTCAATAACAAACGCCGCAAGAGGAGGTTGTGCACAGATGTACTTAAGAAATGACCCTTTGAAAGGTTATTGCAGCTTTACGCTCACAAAACAGCAGCATACAATTCAGAGTAAGAGACACTCGAATGTGAAGATAGATCAGATATAGCCTTAGCTGACCTAAACAAAACACTTCTGTCAAGAGTTTAAGAAAAGAAGGGAAGGGGATTTCAGTGGTGCTTGTTAAGATAAAAAAATACATTGTCGTGTAAAACATTTTGCAGCATTAATACCTCAATTCATAAGGATTCTAGATCTAAGTTTTACTTTAAAGTGCTCCTATTGTACCCTCTTACAAGATGTAAAATAAGCCTTTTGTGTTTCCAGAAAGCGTCTGTGAAATTTCAAGTCAAAATATCCATCAGATCATCAATTATATCGTTGAAAATGTACATTTTTTGGGTCAGAGGGAATTGTAAGTCATTGCGCCTGTGCCTTTAAATGCAAATGAGCTGGTTTTCCCTGCCCACTCTTCAGGCGGATGTCAGGTAAACACAGTAAAATGCAAAACACAATTATTTTTCATGTGTTTTCCTAAAGTTTTTTTCCTAAACATCTTAAATATTGATGCGTGAAGTTTTTATTTCTGTGACTTTGCGGCAAAACAACACCATAAACTATTAAATTCAGAATATGTGACTGTTGTATTTAGTCATGTATGTCAAATGAATACTACTGGGATATTCTAGGACTGTATAAATAAAATAATAAAATGGATAATAAAAAATACATATATTAGCACTATGAAAATAAAATAAAATAATGAAGTTGAAACAATTAAATCATAATTTATATAAAATGCTATTGATATATAAAATAATATAAAATAAATGATCTAGTAGAAAAAATAAATATTAAATATTAAATATTAAATAAAAAAATAATTAAATTAAATTAAATTAAATTTAAATTAAATTAAATTAAATTAAATTAAATTAAATTAAATTAAATTAAATTAAATTAAATTAAATTAAATTTAAATTAAATTAAATTAAATTAAATTAAATTAAATTAAATTAAATTAAATTAAATTAAATTAAATTAAATATTCATTCATTCATTTTCTATTTCGGCTTAGTCCCTTTATAATTCTGGGGTTGCCACGGCAGAATGAACCGCCAACTTATCCAGCATATGTTTTACACAGCGGATGCCCTTACAGCTGCAACCCATCACTGGGAAACATCCATACACAATCATTCACACTCAACACTACGGATAATTTAGCTTTCCCAATTCACCACATGTCTTTGGTGACTCCACACATAAATGCCAACTGACCCAGTTGAGGCTCAAACTAGCAACCTTTTTGCTGTGATGCGATCGTTCTACCCACAGCGCCATGGTGACGCCCTAAATTAATTACTCCATGATATTATATTGTTTTTAGAATATATCATACTGTACCTGTTGCATTGTCATATATGCCATATGAATGCTACTTGGATATCCTAACACTGCATTAAAATGAAATAAAATAAAATGAAATAAAATAAAATAATCAAGTAGAAAAAAATACAAACACAATAAAAATATATTAAAATTAAATGATATAAATTATATAAAGAATAAAATAGAAAAAAAACATTGATAAAATTGTTAACATATCATAGCTTGTTGAGATTACTTTATAAAGGTAATGGCATCCATATGGTGGTTACAAAAACTTAAAATTACAAATAAAATAAAAACAAAATAAAATAATGAAAACAAAATAAAATAAAATAATTCTGGGAATGTCATATAGGTTGTTGAGTTCATTAGCCATGAGATAACATCTAGTTATTAGTCCAAATTCTATATATTGCTGTATGGGTTGCCAGATTGCTGACAATAGGAAGAAGGGCAGTTGGCAGTGTCTTATTTCTCAAACACACCTCCAACAATTGCATATTTTTTATGGATTAATGACTGGTTAATCTAACTGACAGTTAAAACAATACACTTCTCCCCTCCCATCAACAAAACGGGTTTGTATACATTTTATGCCACCCATTGGGTTTCTAATGTACTGTACTGTAAATTGCTTTATTTTAACAAGAAGCAATCATCTCAATGCACCAGGGAAATGGCGTTTGCTTAGTAGAACAAACTGAATAAAATTTTTATAACGTTGAATATTTGATGCAAAACTATTTTCACAGAACTCTGGACTGTTTGTTTATGAGTAGTTTGTCACAACATATTTTGATGTCAGAAATGCAAAGCCGCTGTCTCAGATTTGAAACATATATGTGATATGAATAGTATTGGGATTTAACTGCACTGCATTAAAAAGTAAACAAATAAAAGTATAATAAAATAAAATACTCTGATCCTTGCACTTCACTGCATCAAAAATATTAAATAAAATAAATAAATAAATAAAACGAATACCACAAAAATACAATACAATAAAAAATAATAATAATAATACCTAATGAAAAAATTAAATTAAATTAAATTAAATTAAATTAAATTAAATTAAATTAAATTAAATTAAGTAAATAAAACGAATACCACAAAAATACAATAAAAAATAATAATAATAATACCTAATGAAAAAATTAAATTAAATTAAATTAAATTAAATTAAATTAAATTAAATTAAATTAAATTAAATTAAATTAAATTAAGTAAATAAAACGAATACCACAAAAATACAATAAAATAAAAAAAATAATAATACATAAAATAAAATAAAATAAAATACAATTAAATTAAATTAAATTATGTAAATAAAACGAATACCACAAAAATACAATAAAATAAAAAATAATAATAATACCTGATAAAAAAATAAAATGAAATAAAATAAAATAAAATAAAATAAAATTAAATTAAATTAAATTAAATTAAATTAAATTAAATTAAATTAAATTAAATTAAATTAAATTAAATTAAATTAAACGAATACCACAAAAATACAATAAAATAAAAAAAATAATAATACATAAAATAAAATAAAATAAAATACAATTAAATTAAATTAAATTAAATTATGTAAATAAAACGAATACCACAAAAATACAATAAAATAAAAAAAATAATAATACATAAAATAAAATAAAATAAAATACAATTAAATTAAATTAAATTAAATTATGTAAATAAAACGAATACCACAAAAATACAATAAAATAAAAAAAATAATAATACATAAAATAAAATAAAATAAAATACAATTAAATTAAATTAAATTATGTAAATAAAACGAATACCACAAAAATACAATAAAATAAAAAATAATAATAATACCTGATGAAAAAATAAAATGAAATAAAATAAAATGAAATTAAATTAAATTAAATTAAATTAAATTAAATTAAATTAAATTAAATTAAATTAAATTAAATTAAATTAAATTAAATTAAATTAAATTAAACGAATACCACAAAAATACAATAAAATAAAAAAAATAATAATACATAAAATAAAATAAAATAAAATACAATTAAATTAAATTAAATTATGTAAATAAAACGAATACCACAAAAATACAATAAAATAAAAAATAATAATAATACCTGATGAAAAAATAAAATGAAATGAAATGAAATTAAATTAAATTAAATTAAATTAAATTAAATTAAATTAAATTAAACGAATACCACAAAAATACAATAAAATAAAAAAATAATTATACCTAATAAAAAATAAAATAAAATAAAATAATATACAATTAAATTAAATTAAATTAGATAAATAAAACGAATACCACAAAAAAATATAATAAAATAAAAAATAATAATAATACCTAATAAAAAAATTATTAAATTGAATTGAATTGAATTGAATTGAATTGAAATGAAATGAAATGAAATTAAAAAATAAATAAAAATAAATAAATATACTACTGGGATCCTAGCACCTACATCTCGGCTAAGACATCACGGTAGTGTTATGCTTTTCAAAAAAATTTAATAAATAAAATAACAATAATAATAAATAAATAAAATAAAGCTAGTTTAAATTATAAAACTGTAATACTTTCTTTTTATTTTTGTTGATGTTTCTTTTTCGGTATTAAAAATGTCCTCAATCCTACAGACGTTCCTAGACAATCGTTTTGTAGTTATCTTTATATATATTTGGGCACAAACAGTGCAGGTCAATAGCTACATCTACATCCCAACAAATAATCCATTAGTAATCAGATTGATGGCTCAATTGTACAATAAAGCTTTCCTGTAAACACCTGAATTGATCTGAACTGAGCTCGATGTGAATCAAATTCCGATTGAATTGAAGAAGAGGTCATGTAGACACACTTGATCGGATTGACAAACGAACACTGCAAGGTACTACGCAAAAAAACTGGTGCAATCGTCAGTTAAAGTGTCAGATGAAAGATTGTTTTCCACAGGTGGTTCGACAAACCCCCGCGCTGTACATGGGCAATGATGTAGAAATGAGGTAAATAATGACGTACAGTTGAAGCCAAAATGATTCTCAAAATTATTTTTTCTTCTTTTTCAGATATTTGCCAAATGATGTTTAGAGCAAGGAATTTTTCACAGTATTTCCTATAATATTTTTTCTTCTGGAGAAAGTCTTATTTGTTTTATTTCGGCTAGAATAAAAGCAGTTTTTAATTTTTTTAAAAACATTTTAAGGTCAATATTATTAGTGCCTTTAAGCAATATTGTTTTTTCGATAGTCTACAGAACAAACCACTATTATACAATGATTTGTCTAATTACCATAACTTACCTAATTAACCTAGGTAAGCCTTTGAATGTCACTTTAAGCTGTATCTTGAAAAATTAAGCTAGTATCTTGAAGTATAAGTTAGTACCTTGTATCTTTACAATACAAGATACTAGTATCTTTAAGAAATCTTTAAGCTAGTATCTTGAAAAACATCTAGTCAAAATCATTTACTGTCATCATGGCAAAGATATGATAAAGCAGTTATTAGAAATGAGTTATTAAAACTATTATGATTAGAAATGTGTTTGAAATAATCTCTTCTTTGTTAAGCATAGTTTTAGGGAAAAAGGTAATAGGATGGCAAATAATTTAGACTTTAACTATATATGATGCATGAAATCAGCAGCTTTTTTTTGTAGACTGATGTGTCTGATTTGACTGGTATTTTATTTAAAACTCTCTTTCCGCTATTGAAGCTCTTCCCATCTGTGCTTTCACACTCTCGGGTACACATACGACTCGTTTTGGCCACACATGCATACAGTAAATAGAAGCAGCTTATCTTCTAATTAGGACCCAAAATAGATAAATGATGCATCTGATTTTTAAAACAAAGAAGACAAACCCTGGTAGGACAATAAACGTAAAATGCTCACTTAAAACCCCAAATTACTATATTTAGCATTCACGTAAACACATGTACATGCTCATAAACACTGCAATTTTAATTATGACTAAAACAAAATATATGTCTAATGTGTTAATATGTGTAATTTATGTCTTTCAGCATCACTATGAACAATATGACAAGTCGCATTTTGATATGTATCAAAACACTCATAATAATAATTTATATTAATAATTTTTATCATTATTATTTTGTTTATTTATTCATTTAATTAATATTGTTTCTTTATTATTTTTATTATTATTATTTATTATTATTTTATTTATTATTATTATTATTATTATTATTTATTGTTATTATTATTATTATTATTATTATTATTTGTTATTATTATTAATATTGATATTAATATTAATATTTATTGTTATTATTTATTATTATTATTTTTTTATTATTTATTATTTTATTTATTTATTATTATTATTTATATTATGATTATTATTAATATTATTATTATTATTATTATTATTATTATTATTATTATTATTATTATTATTATTATTATTATTATTATTGCTTCACAAACTGTCAAACAAACAAATAAATTATTGAATAATAAATAAATAAATAAATAAACAGGTGTGAAAAAGTTTTTGCCCCTTACTGATTTTTTTCATTTTTTTTACATGTTTGTCACACTTTTTTGTTGCAGATCATCAGACTAATGTGAATATTAGCCAAAGGTAACACAAGCAAACGCATCATGCAGTTTGGAAATGAAGGCTTTTATTATTAAGAGAAAAGAAAATACACAACTACAAAGCCCTGTTAGTGCCACTACTGAATAAGAAATTGTTAAGGGGCAAATACTTTTTCACATTATATTATATATGTATTACTCTAATTCATACAGAAATGTTGAAATTATCTTCAATCAGGTATATGTAACTGTATTATAACTAATATTGTAACATAACTAATTATGTAAGTAAATTACAGCAACTATTTACTTTGTAACTAATTACACTCAACAATGATTATGTTACTACGATGATAAGCACATAAAACAAGCTAATCGCATGTTTTCTTATTTGTCCATGCATTGTACTGCTCTGAACAGGCTGGTACATCAAAATACCAACACAAAGGAGGTTGTTAAAATTCCATGTTCCCCCCACAGAGAAATGAGACCCCAGGTCAAAATGAGACATTTCTTGCCTCGGGGGCCAAACCCCAAACGACCGAGGGGTGACTTTCCCATAACAAACAACCCAGGCCACACTGAGCCGTTCACATATAATGCCTTTAGCAGATTGTCACCAAATAGCCAGTAAATGCGGTTGCACATGCTAAGCATTCCTCCATCTTTCCCTTCCCTCTCACTGTAAAAAGTGATGACTTAAAAAAGGGAGTAAATCCACTGCCTTAAAAGTGACAAGTTGATTTTACTTTAAAAAACAACAACAACAACTTAGAAGTGTTAAGTTAACTTAATTATTAATTTTTATTATTTCTTATTGAAATATTTTCTAAATGACATTTAACAGAGCGGGGAATTCTTCACAGTATATCCTATAATATTTTTCCCTCTGGAGAAAGTCTGATTTGTTTGATTTCGGCTAAATTAAAAGTAGTTTATTATTTTTTAAAACCATTTTAAGGTCAATGTTTTTAGCCCCCCTAAGCAATATTTGTTTTCGGTTGTCTACAGAACAAACCACTGTTATACAAAGACTTGCCCAATTACCCTAACCTGCCTATAGTGAACCTAATTAACCTAGTTAAGCCTTTAAATTGCACTTTAATATGAATACTAACATCTTTAAAATATGTCTAGTTAAATGTTATGTACTGGTGGGCAAATAATTCAGGGGAGATAATAATTCTGACTTTAGCTGTAGTTAATTATAATTAAAAATTTTAAGGCAATGGGCCCTGTCATACACTCAGCGCAATAAGGTGCAAGATGTTTATGGCTTGATTTGTTAATATTTTCAGTCCAGCACAACCCTAATTTTCACATTTTGCGCCAGTTTGTTTATACAGCAAATCCATTGGCACCACTTTGTGGACTCATAGGCATGCTGGTCTGAAAAGGAGGTGTGTTAAGGCACATGGTTGGAGCGTTGCTATTTTGAAAAATTGAAAAAGACCACACCATTGACCAAGTAAAAGCTGGTCTAAAGTCCAGCGCAGAGTGCGTTAGTTATGATATACACAATACACACAGGATGTACAGCAATACACAAATATCTTTACACATGAAAAGAAGGATTAAAATGTTACAAAAATTATTATTTTCTACGTAAAATAACACTGCCTTCATGCCTTCTTGGCATTTTTATAATATTATTATTATTAGCAGTATTATTTATCATATGCACATTTATATTTGCTTTAATAAAAACAAGTTTAGATTTGTCTATCAGCTTTTGGAGATGTAGGCATCACCATATGGGCATAAGAACAGGACGTGTGTTTGGATATAACTCACACTTCATTATTAATGTTCATTTATTCGTTTGCTGGAAGTTAGAACTGAATTTAGAAAGAGTTTTGAAGCAAATCTTTGCGCTTATCAAACTAAATTAAATATGTAGGCTAATGGATGTGTTTAGAGTTTCCTTACTCCACAAAACGTACAGGAGTAAAGAGTAAAAGTAAAGAGGCTGAATGGAGGAGGCTCGTTCTTTATCCTCGCGCTGCTGATGCTCTGTTTAACTGTTTTCTCACTAGTGAAGCTTTCAGGTTTTCCCACTTACAAAGCCCGCCATGTTAATAGCAAATACGCCAAGGCGCGACGCAACTGACTCTTAAAGGGAATGGGAGATCAGACCAGATTGGTTTAATGCACGTTATTCTCAAAACGCACCCATAACTCATAAAGAGAATAAGCACAACCCTGTTAGACCATGCACCTAGGCGCAGAGCATATTTTTCTATCCTTAAAATAGCAAAAGTGGATTCAGACATGTCCTTAATGCTTTTGCGCCATGTGACTTTAGACTTTATGCCTAGATCATTAGAATAGAACCCAGTGTTTACTTACTTTTTAAAAGTCAACTAATCCCTTTTTTATAGTAAAAAAAAAATGCTGGCTTCCACACAATTCCTTCATGTTGTCCAAACACAAATCTATTAAGCTAACTTAACTGTTTTTACAGATGTAGGTGGATTAAACATAAAACAATAGAGTTGTCCCTCCCAAAAAAAACTAGAGAATTGTGTTGATTCAGCTCCTTTTAAATAAGTAGCAAGCAGCAAAAATATTTTTGAGTGCTTTTTCTGACCAACCATAAACAAGTACACAGCGCTGCGGTTTACTGCCATTTAGCTGATAGCTTCATTATATCCAAAGCATCTTTTCCCATGGAACTGCGCACTCATTCCCAGTCACTTGTTTTTTTTTTACCACATGGTTCTCATACATTAGCAGTTTTCCATTTGCATAGCATATCGTTCCTGCTTTGCCTGCCTGTGTGTGTTCGGGAGAGGGTTAAGGACAGCGAACGGCTTTCCTTTTCTCACATGGCAGCCCAAATACTGTCACATAATTGTTCTGCTCGATCACATTATTAACAGTGACTGGCTGTGAATGCGTCTTCCATGCTCGAATGGGAATTATCTATGGTGTCAAATTAGGCATTTATCTTAAGGGTTGTTATTTATATGAATGAACCCCCATGCCTGTGGCTAAATATTCACCCTCCCATGTACTGTACAAAATGCTGGGTTCCACACAATTCCTTTTTGCTGTCCCAACACAAATCCATTAATTTACTTAATACAGTTTTGCGTTTTTGACGCTCTGGCTCCATCTTGTGACTGAATAATGCGCAGGTTAGTGTATACTCCATCAGTTGTTTTCATTTCTGTCAACTTTGGACTTTTTGATTGTTTGGCGCCATCTTGTGACTGAATAATGCACAGGTTAGTGTATACTCCATCAGCTGTATTCGTTTCTGTCAGCTTTGCTCTTTTGACTGTTTGGCGCCATCTTGTGACTGAATAATGCACAGGTTAGTGTATACTCCATCAACTGTTTTAGTTTCTGTCAGCCTTGCATTTTTGCCTGTTTGGCGCCATCTTGTAAATTAATAATACCTAAGTTAGTGTGTACTCCATTCAGCTGTATTCATTTTTGTCAGCTTTGATTTTTTGACTGTTTGGCACCATCTTGTGACTGAATAATGCGCAGGTTAGTGTATACTCCATCAACTGTTTTAGTTTCTGTCAGCCTTGCGTTTTTGACTGTTTGCCGCCATCTTGTGACTGAATAATGCGCAGATTAGTGAATACTCCATCCGCTGTATTCGTTTCTGTTTCTGTTTCGTTTGCAATTTTGACTCTGGCACCATCTTGTGACTGAATAATGCGCAGGTTAGTGTATACTCCATCAGCTGTTTTCGTTTCTGTCAGCTTTGCGTGTTTGAATGTTTGGCACCATCTTGTGACTGAATAATGCGCAGGTTAGTGTATACTCCATCAGCTGGTTTTCTTTCTGTCAGCATTTGCATTTGCATTTAATTAAAGAATTAACAATCTATTATGACTTAAAACAATGTCTAATGTCTATGTTTTGTGGCAAGTAGCCATGTAATAAACAGGATAAAGTACATCCAAAATGGTTGTTTTTGAAAAAGAAAGCCTTTTATTCTTATATAAACGTGCTCAGATTTTCATCCGGCAGCCGATAATCCTGTCAGGCTTTATTCTGCGATAACAACCTCTTGGATGTACACTTATAGTACAATCCAGTATCTTAAATATTTGTTTAAAATACAAACACAGGCTAATGAGATCCCATTGTACCATTAGTTATGCCCCAGAAGAGAGAGCATCTGAATTCCCAGTCTGCTTCTGCTGTTCAGAGAGGTGATTTGCCCACTCAGTGAGGTCAGTCGGCTGATGGTTCAGCATAATTAGGCCTGTGATCAGTGCATCCATCTCATCGCAGCTCAGCCAAAGCAGGACCAGCTCAGCAAGCGCTGACCAAGCCGAAGATCAGCTCCCGTCGACGGGAAGTCAGCTAACACGGAGTTTGACAGGGCCGGTGGGGGGTTTCGGGATTGAGCATGAGGTGTTGTGAATACTTTGGGACAGACACAAAAAACTGTCAACGTGACTGAAAGAGCTGCAAATTCTCCCCGAGCGAGGGGGCAATGGGGGTGCGACGCTTCGGAAAAGCAAATTTGGACTGAGCGAGAGTTGTTTATGTTATTCATTTCAATCGCTGTATGCTTAAAAGCCCCTGAAAGCATTCAGAATTAATGATCCGTGCTGAATAAAAGTCGCATTTGTTAAATTAAGAAAGCAGAAGCCAATAAATAAACAAATAAATAAATAAGAAAAAAATCACTGGCCTGCTCAACAGGAGACAGATGTGCATTTCTTCAAAACTCACTTAAACAAATTTGTCTTGGTTGTAGATTTCTGACTGTGCAGTGTTTGTGTGTGTGTACGTGTGCGTGTGTGCACGTGCACTTCGAGGGTTTATTAATCATACATGGAGGTTTCTTCAACTTTGGAGACTTTTATCTCCTAAGGGGTTGATTTGTTATTAAAACGAACTGATTTCTCTGCTTATATGAAGGTCACATTAATATTCTCTGAGATTTGTATTTATTTTGCCTTTCCATTTGCAGCATTATGTTTCTATAAAAAAATTAGACATTCTTTATCATCCAAGAGTAGACATTTCTCTTTCTTTAGCTACATAATTATATTCAACATCATCACGTCACATAAAAATGAGCAACGCGAATACATTTACCATCACATTAAAAAAACATAACACAAGTAACCCATACTCATTACTCAAGGTTGTCTAAAATGTTTTTTTTTGATGGCATTATATTTAATAATGACATGTGATTTCTGTTTATTTCTAAACCTTATAGTTTAAGCCCAAATATTCAATTGTAAAATGTAAACCAACCAATAAACGTTAATTCTAGTGATTTTAAGATATTGTAATTTATCTAAATAAATAAACAAATAAATAAATAATGAAAACAAATACATATTAATTCATTAATAAAAATAAATGAATAAAGATATAAAGAAAGAAAAAAGAAGGAAAGAAAGAAAAATAAATAAATAAATAAATAAATGCATAAATAAAATAAATAGATAAATAAATCATAAAATAAATAAATCATAAAATATATAAATTAAAATAAATAAATACATTTAATTGAACATAAATAATTTAATAAAAATGCATAAATAATAAGAATTGCATAAATAAATAAATATTAATCGATAAAAATAAATGAATAAAGACAGAAAGAAAAATTAACAAATAAATAAATAAAATAAATACATAAACATTATTAAATGTATAAATGAATAAGTTAATTAAAATAAAATTAATTAAAATAAATACATACATATGAATAAATAAATAAATAAATAAATAAATAAATAAATAAATAAATAAATAAATAAATAATAAGAAAATTACAAAATACATAGCTATAAAAAAAATTATTACTTAATTATAGCAATTAATCAATTAAGCAGATGATAGATAAATCCAAACACAAAATAGTTAAAACAAAGGCAACGAAAAACACTTTTCATAGCAACAAGGCAAACAATGCATTAAGTTTCCTTACTAAACTAAGTACATTTTTTTTAATAAAAGCAATTTATTTCTGAATGAATCAACCCTTTTTAAATTAATCAATCAAATGAAAGATTCAACAAATCCCTCTTTAAGACATCACCATGAATTAACAGTCTGGCAAAGTAAATAAGCAACAAAGAAATATATTTTAAAACCCCACATCATCAAAAATAGCCAAAGACAGAGCTGCCTATTGGATTCCAATAATAATCCCTCCAATAAAAAGTCCAAACGTCTGACTGTGGCAGTGTCTGTGCTTCCTGTCTGCTTTTGTTGTGCTTGATATGGAATCACAGGCTCTTCTGCCAGACTGTTTAGCATAGAGTCTGTAGTGTCCGCAACCCCCCTTTCCCCCCCCCGTCCGTCTTCCTCTAATGAAGTCTATGAGATACTGTATGCCTGTCATGCCCCGCTGCTCGTCTGATCAACAGAGTGAGAACATTTACTTTCCCTGCATGCCAATTAAAGCCATCGCTTTCCTCAATGCCTTTCCCACCATCATTAAAGCCACAGCAGAGGTGCACACTGCAGCACACACAACCACCAACAATATATTCACAAAAACTGAGATCTCACGAGGAAACGGAGCTGTTTGACGTATTTTCAGGAAAGTATAATTCAACTGGTATGAATATGTATGAATTTTGTAAAGAGGTGCGCTCCCCAAACAGTAATGCACAGTAAACATGAAATCATACAGATTAATAAGAATTATCCAATCAAAAAGTTATGAATTGGCGTAAGATTGAGTTGACAACTTAAAAACTGCTTATTGATTGAGTTAGTTTAGTTAATTAAGTTGTAGACTAAGCAACTCTACTGACAGGAAATGTATTTATTGTTTGTTTGTTATTACATTACATAGTCAGGGTCTGAAAGTATACAGGGAAATTAGCCAGCCGACTGCGCCACCGTGCAGCCCACAACAATATATACTTTTATTAATATTTATTTATGTATTAATATCAAATATGGGTAGTACGGTAGCGCAATGGGTAGCACAATTGCCTCACATCAACAAGGTTGCTGATTCGAGCCCAGTATGTTTGATTAATTATATCCAACCTAGGACTCATGAGAGATCTCTAACCTCCAAAACGTGAACGCTGTATATATAAATAAATGGCAGAAGAGCTGCATAATTTACCAGAGACCAGGCAACTATTTCAATAATTAGTAAGAAAAAATTATCAATTCAATTTCAAGTAAACAGACATAAATAGATTTTCATAAAAGAAATAATTGCACCTGCAAATCAATTCCCATGTATTGCCTGCTAATTAAAATGTAATTTCTAACACTGCTGGATACAATACAACTGTTTAGGAGTAAAAAACAACATACAGAAATCATATACTGGCTTAAATGTCATTTCTGAAAGGGTACAAATTATAGGGGGCTTTTTACCCCTCTAATTAACCCTTGACACCCCCTGAAGGCTTTCAAAATAAGATTGGGGAATAGCTTTTTCTGATATCTGATCTGTATCTTAAATATTAATAATTACTAAATGTATAATATAAATATTAGCTCCTATAAAGGCTCATACTATTGTGAATGCATAGTTGCAGCAATCAGTGTATGCTAAAAAAAAAACATCTGAAACCAGCAGATGCAACACAGTGGCTCAGTGGTTAGCACAGTCGCCTCACAGCAAGAAGGTTCCTGGTTCAAGTCCTCGCTGGGCCAGTTTGCATTTCTGTGTGGAGTTTGCATGTTCTCCCTGTGTTGGCACGGGTTTCCTCTGGGTGCTCCGGTTTCCCCCACAGCCCAAAGACGTGTGTCTATAGGTGAATTGAAGAAACTAAATTGGCCGTAGTGTTTGTGTGTGAATGTAAAACATATGATGGATAAGTGGGTTCATTCCACTGTGGTGACCACTGATGAATAAAGGGACTAAGCTGAAGAAAAATGAATGAATGAAACCAGCAGATATAGAGGACCTGAAAGAAATCATGTGTTCACAAGACACTTTTCTCGTAAAATGGGTGTGTTTGTATTAACGTCTTGACTAAAAGTAAAATTAGACACACAGTTTGTATAGTTTGACCTACAGTAACTTCTAAAATAGGTTACTGTTGGTCAGATACACTCAATATACATCAAAACTCTCACTAAAAAAATGTTTTATTAATAAATAAGACGTAATTTAAATCAGTTCATATATTTGATTCACAGAAGCATGTATTACCCAAATTAACATTACCAAAAATTTGACCGCCCATTCGTCAATGTATAATTCGCGCCCTGGTTTCTGAGATTCCTAAAAAAGTGTTTTTATTTAATAGTGAGCTTTTTAATAGTGAGAAATGGCTTTCTCTCATCTGCATCTTAAATATTAATTGTTAAAAAACTGATAATATAAATAATACATTTGACCCCAGAAAAATGAATTGAACCCTCTGAAACTGGCAGATCCAGACCACCGATTGACTTCGTTAGTATTAACACATACCTAAAATTAGACTCATATTATTATTATTATTCATACAACATTTCTGTCTGGTTCTCGATTCTGATTGGCTGATAGCTGTGCGATATTCTGCAATATCAGCACTCGTACGGCCTCTTTACCCTTCGGTATTACTCCGTTCACATAGAGTGACAGCAGATCAATAGTGACTAGTTTGACAAATATTGCAGCTGTTGGACAACATAATGTACTTTTCAGGCTTTTTATGCGAGAATGTAGCTGTTTAGTTTGCAACTATGCAGTTTATTTATAAAGATAGTGTCTATTTTAAATATTTATAATTTCTGATACAGCGCATCCGCATCCATCAACCTGTCAGAGCAAAGATGGCAACAGAGACCACATTTTAAGCCCTTAGAGGAGAAAAACTCAGTGTAGTTTCAAACCACAGCAGATCAAATCATTATTAAACGGGTGAGTGACATTCTAAGTTGATCTCTCTCTTTTGTATTTTGTAGTGATGTATTTATACCATAGTAATCTTGTAGTGTTTGCTTTGCTTTGGCTTTTTCAGGGTTAATTATTGTGATCTCCCGATTGCAACAGAGAAATACTGGGAAATCTCTATAGACTGATGGCATTTCATACCATTCAGCCTTATAATCTTAAAATGTGAGCAAAATCACCAGTTTTGTCATCACTTTAGACATTACGCTAGAGAATCATTCAAACACTAGCTCTAAAGTGACGTTGGTGAATGAGCAACGGTTTCTGCTGTTCTGACGGTCAGCTGCAGATGTGAATGAATGGCTGAAGAAAGTAGTTCCTCATACAAAAGGATTTTTAGACTCTCCGTGTTTGATTTTCTTTTTTATATACACGATTGTGCCGACGAACTGTTGTACAAACGCAATATCACACTTGTAGCAGTGCGGTATGGCTGCATATCATCACTGGTAGGACACTAAGGCAGTCTGTCTGCGGCCTCATGCCAATGCTGATGTACAGCCATATCGCATACATACAATTTGTATTTTGCAAATCATATTTTAGCCTAAAATTGATCAAACCGAAGCTAAATATATGAAAAAATTAGATTCCAAATTTGAAGTTGACATCTCAAAAATGAGCTAACTAACATATCCGAAAATGTCAACCTACTGTATAATTCGCACCCTGATTTATGAGATCCCTATAAGAGCTCCTAGCCTGGAATCTGTCTCTTTCTCTCTCACTCCCCGGTTGAAACAGTGCGAGATAAAGGGCACTTTTGTCTGAATTAATATGCTGCTCATGCACAGAGGGCATATTATTCCCTTTTATTTGTGTCAGAGCAGTGGGAGGAACCTGGCGGTCTCCAAGCTGAGACAGCGTTGGCAGCATCGCTACAGACATCTCCATGCCTGCATATCTTTACAGCGAGAAGCGTTTCCCTTTGAAAGGCCAGATATAGACAGATTTCACCTATTCATCCTTCAGAAGAGCCCTGAGTTTGCGCTTTCATAGGCCTCGCATTCATCAGACGCGCTCGCAGGAAAAAAGTAGGAGCCGCTATACAACAAATCAAAAGTAACACACACAAAAAAGGCATTCGTCATTAATAATGGACAACTTGGTGCAGGCTGGTGTAGTGCACGACAAAACCAGGTTACAATTTATAGAATCAATATTTCATGCCGAACATCTGTCTGGATTTTTTATTCTTTTTTTGGCCAATGCATTCAGATGTCATTGCAAATAACCGTCAAAGGGAGGGTTTAATCTTCCTGCGCTGCCAAACGCAATGAAACATTTATAGAAACTCGCTGCACGGCTATTGTCCGAATTTTGACACAACTTGGAGAGAAAAATGCAAGTGTTTGTTAGTAAAGCAAAGCATTTAGATTGATACAGCGATAAGTAGGGCCATGCTGAATCTGCAGATTGCATGGAGTTTGCATGTTCTCCCCAGGTTGCCGTGGGTTTTGCCCACAGTCCAAACACATGCGCTATAGCTGAATAAATAAACTAAATTGGCCGTAGTGAATGAGTGGGAATGCGAGTATGTATGAGTGTTTCCCAGTACTGGGTTGCAGCTGGAAGGGCATCCGCTGCGTTAAACATATGCTAGATAAGTTGGCAGTTCATTCCGCTGTGGTGACCCCAATAAATAAAGGGACTAAGCTGAGGGAAAATGAACGAATGAATGAATGAATGAACTTTCATTTAAGATTTCTAATGCAAATCCAATTACATTTACTAGTTTGGTAAACAAAGCAAGTCTCTCTCATAACAATATATCTACTAAAAGACAGGAAATATTACTTTACAATCTGTATTGTACATAAATCATATAAACATTTGCATATTAGACAACAATACTACTGACATTAATATAAAAACTGAATAAGTATATAGACATATTTACATAAGTAAATAAATATATTGATGGGTTAAAAAAATAAGTAAAAATTTGCGGATTTTTGTGCATGCAGATTTCCTGTGGGCCTAGATATGTCATGAGAGTGTGTTAATAAGGGATGTTGCTTAAAATCCCCTAGGAACAAATGTATGGTGATTAGATGATGACAGAAATGACTATTTTTGGGTGAAATATCCCTTTAATAGAGCTCTATGTAGAATTCGGTAATCCCGTCTATTAGCAAAAGCAATTAGTTAACCATTTTTAAAGTAATATTTGTGTTTTTAATTACATTTGAATGTAAATGTGTGCATGAAAATTAGTGTATACAAAATCACCACGTTTAAGATCTGATTTCTTTAAAAAATTTCCCCCCACCGTGTCTTTAAAATATGGAAATGTATTTTACCCTAGTGTTTTTAATGGAGTTTCAGAGCTAGCCCGCTGCTACTGAAAGCGTTTGCGTTTACACAATCTTTCATCTCGGTTTAAGCTTGAACATCTAAATGAATGCCTAAATTTCTTTAACTGATTGTATTTTAATTACATTACAACATCAATCCTGTAAAAGGAACCTAATGAAATTGAAAATAGTCACATTTACCTTTAACCAAATATTTATCATTGGCTGAAAAACACTAGCTGTGCATATAGCCCACTGAATTCGTTCGAATTAGCCACTAATCTGACAAAACATAAAAAAGTCACGTTGCTACGTGTTCCCTAGGCTGGAAATACATGCCTATATTTTGTGAGATAAAAAATAGGCTCTGTATTTTGCTGGTAATGTCTTTTAAATAAATAATTATTTTGTCTTATTTAATTATTCATTTATTATTTATGTATAATATAATTAAGACATAAAATGAAACAAAAAAACAAAGAAAATGTAAATGGAAAAACCTTATTTATTGGCTCTCTTAGTCCTATCACTGTATATCTCTCTATATTTAGTCTAAAACACTGCTTTATTTATTTATTTATTTGTGTTAGTATGTATGTTTGTACTTTTCATTTTAGTTGTCTTTTATATCTTTAATTTTACTTTCCAAAATAAATTTAACAAGTTTGCAATGATAATAAAGCTTGTTAACAAGTTTTTAATATATGCAGCATAGTCGCAAACTGCTGTTACACCTAAAAGCATGTTGTTAATCTCTTAGTGCTGCGGAGGAGCCATATGCAGCGGTAATGGTCCTTTTGAAGTGTCACCCACAGTACGATAGACGAAATATATGATATACGTAATACTCCCCATACAAAATATGATAGACGAAAAAATTAAGAACCTTAACTTCCATGTCATGGCGACTTTATTGCTTTAAAGTACAAATCTAACCATTATAACCATCAAAACTAACCACATTCATTTTGTTAGCTCACATTGCTAGTTTTGTAAAGAACAATTTATCTGTGCATGTCTTTAAGAGGAAATAAAATTACCCTTGTAATCAGCTCGCAGTAAAAAACCCCACTGTTTGCTCATTTAATAATCTGTTTCTTTTGGAACTGCGTCACTATGCGAAAAAAAAAATGGTTTCAGCTTTGGTTTCATGTGGACTTTAAATAAAGGGGTGTTACTAATTCACCGTTATTCACATGATGACAACCACGTCAGAACTGTCTCTTATATAATAATACAGAAAGTCTCGGCAGAACAGAGAGAATGAAGTACTTGTGCCAAGCATTAGCCCACAGTGTCTCCTGCAGCCTGGGTCCACTGCATCTGGCAGAGGCCTTGGTTTAGACAGCGCTTGCATTCTTCTAGGGTTTATCCCAGGGCACTCACAATTAAAACCCTAATAGCCCCATCGCACAAAAAAAGAGCACTCAGAAAGCGGAAACCAAGAACAGTGCGACCACTCATGTCAAATTATTTTCAGGATTTTTTATAAGCAAGTCTGTTTTGGGGGAATGCCTAATGTGCCATTACACAGAAGCTGTTGGCCTGGGATTTGCCTCTTGATCTCCACAGCAGATACAAGGCTGATTTTTCTCTCTGCTTTTACAGCTCTCAGCTCCTTAATTGGACGTTTTAGACCAGTTTTAGATGGGATGAAGAATTCTCTTGTGAAGTTTGTTTTCTAAAGGCGTTTATCAGGATTAAATGTGGTTCTGTCAAGTAAAGTGGTAAGCTAAAGTGTGGAAAATATCTGTAAATTAGCAGTTTTCAATACTTTGCGATTCAGGTTTTTACATTTTATTTGTATTTATGCGTTTAAATTGCATTGTAGGACTTTGATCTTTCTTTCAACAACATCTATAACCTTTAAAAGTTGGAAATAAATACTTTTATTAATATTTTTAATATTATAAAGTGATATATTGTGTAGGTTGACTTATTTCTCTCTACATATTATTTCCTATACATTATATTAAGTGAAATCAAAGTCCAAAACTACATAGGCCTGTGCGGAAAAGTGTTTAAAGTGGTGTTAGTGAGGTCCTAACGCATCAGTATATTTTTGTGGACTCTATACTGCTCCGTGAACGCCGCCTTTCAGATGAGACATTAAACCGAGGTCCCGACTCTCTGTGGTTGTTAAAAATCCCAGGATGTCTTCGAGAAAGAGTAGGGGTTTTACCCTGGCATCCTGGCCAAATTTGCCACCGTCTATTATGGCCTCTTAACCATCCCCATATGATAATTAGCTTGATCATTCTGTCTCTACTCCACCAATCAGCTGGTGTGTGATGTGCGGTCTGGCGCAATAGTGCTGCCGTCGTGGATGCTGCACACTGGTGGTGGATGAGGAGATTCCCCCGAAAAATATGCAAAGCGCTTTGAGTGTCCAGAAAAGTGCTATATAAATGTAAGGAATTAATATTATTATAATTATTATTAGTAGTAGTAGTATTAGTATTATTATTATTAAATTCCCCCCTCCCCAAAAAACATAACTTTAATCTGGTTTATCACACCTGAGTTCAATTTCTCTTGCCACAACCAAGCCTGATTACTACCACACCTATTTGTAACAATAAAGCACTCAAATAAGACCTGCCTGACAAAGTGAAGTAGACCAAAAGGTCCTCAAAATCTAGACATCATGCTGTGATCCAAAGAAATTTAAAAACAACTGACTAAGAAAATAATTTTGATCTACCAGACCAATGTTATAAAGCCATTTCTAAAGCTTTGGATCTGCAGTGAGAGTCATTATCTACAAATAAAAAATAAAGAAAATGGAACAGTGGCCGGCCAACCAAAATTACCCCAAGAGCACAGCAACAACTCATCTAAGAGGTCAGAAAAGACCCCAAAACAGCATCCAAAGAACTGCTGACATCACTTGCCTCAGTTAAGGTGAGTGTTTATGACTCCCCATAAAAAAGAGACCGGGCAAAATTAGGAGGGTTTAATTAGGACCCCCTCTCCCAAGCTCCCCTGTAATTCACATCCTGATTATATTATTTTAAAAGTTACAAAATGTACTTTGTTGGTCTCCTACAATAGATTTACATCCATCTAATGTAAAACTATGATCATAATATTCATTGCAGCATCAGCTTTTCTCACAGTCTCTGAAACTATTAGTTTAATCAGTTCGCTCTAAACCCCACCTTTCCAAGAGCCTACTAGGGTTGTCATGATACTAGAATTAGGTACTAATTGATACTGAAATTTAAGAAAAATTTCCCGTTAACATTTGATCGCTGTTGAGAGCAGAACAGAAATGACTGTGATTGAAGGTCATCAGTTCACCAAACTCGCTGCTGTTTACTGAGTGTTACCACAGATACAGAGACACCTAGAGCCTGCTGTTTTCTGAGTGGTCAGATCAGACTCAGTCTTTAGTGATTGGTCAATAGCTTACAGCAAATCTTGAAATACCAAACAACCATTGCGTTAACTTAATCATATCATTGGAGTCAGGTTTACCATATCAATCCGAACCAGAGTCATCATTCTATTGATGGATTTATATTCACAGCACAGAAAACAGTGTCTTCTCAACATGAGAGTGTAATACAAACTTTTTGGGAGACAATAACTATTACTGTACATTCACGAACGGCTTTATTACAAACAAAACTAAAGGTAATTAATAACAAAAGTATAATGGTGCACTGATCCTAATGCAAGTTTCATTTTACTGTAAAAAGCAAGTTGTTGACTTTACTTAAAACAGAGAGCAAACTCGTTGCCTTATAATTATGAAGTAAACAAACGGTGCATAATTATAAAAGTTAAGTCAATGAGTTTACTGATTATTTTAAGGATCAACTTGTTGCTTTTAAGGCAATGGATTTACTTACTTTTTTTAAAAGTGAAGTAACTAATTGCTTATTATTTTAAATATTACTTAATAAAATAACCTTCAATTACAGGTGGTGTAGACAACAAATTGGTTGTTGTGACTGTTCATCGACAGAAACATCATGTTTACTGTACCAAGAGGACGCAGCATAAAATGATACAGCATTTTAGAGATAGATTTCCTCAATATTTCCAAATATAGGGCTGGTTTTAGGTGACAAGCCATTCTACCTTTGTTAGTTCTGCAGAACACAATATGGCGTGACAATATTACAGCCGTGCAGTAATGTAATACTCTTTGCATACTGCACATAGTCTGCAGAGCTTCCACGGGGGGAGAATCGCTGTCTTAAACAGCATATGGGATGGCAGTGGTCCAAAAGCTCATGCAAACGATTTTCAGCCTCAAAATAAATGAAATCAATGATACCGCCAGGACTCCCTGATCCCTGCAGAGAGTGCGAACATGACTTTAGTTGGGTGTGAAAGCCAAAGCGAGGTGAGAAACCAAAGGAACTTTCCAGATGAAGGGTATGTTTTTTTCTCTCTCTCCTTTGAATCACTCGAGAGAAAGGGCTAAATATATTAGATACTAAACTACCATAAAATATTGTGGTGTAGTTGGTGTGTGCATACACTGTAAAAAAATAATGGTATTTTTGTCTGTAGCTTGATTCACAATATTTTTTATAAATTATTAACATGTTCAAATTGCATTGTGGGACTTATTTCTGCGTTAACTTTTGATGTTAAAAAAGTCAGTGTCCGTGTTGTACAATATCCGAAAACATACTGGAAGATTAGCTTTCAACCATATTTTACAACACTGGCTCATTCTGAAAACGTAGCCCTATATACATTTCTGGAGAGCTAGAATTATGTAGCCAGAAGTACGTATGGCTGCATTTCATCTTTAAAACGAATGACACGGAGCGGTATGATGCCGTTCCTTTCCGTGCTAGCAGCTGACCGCTTACCTCCGAGTGGATGGCTTTCCCACTGTTTCCAAAAATCGAGTCATATTGCTCCAACAGAAGCTTAATGTTGAGCTTCAGGCTTCATTATGGTCTAGGCTTCTGGTTTCTGTATGCTAATGCTTTGCCAGCTAATCTGCCAGAGAACCCTACAGTGATGATTCCCAGATTGATTCATGAAACCAAATACTGAAACATGCAAGAAGCGTGATTTGATCATAATTGATCATTTTAATTGTCTAATCATTTGCAGCTATTATATAGTAAATACATGTGGTCAGGGCTCTTTTAGGTGTTTAGGTTGCAACATAGGCTCGCGAATAGAGATCGCCAATAATGTAGCCAGAAGTACGTATGGCTGCATTTCGTCTTCAAAACGAATGCTACAAGGTGGTATGACGCTGTTCTATTTTGCGCTACCAGCTGATTGCTTGCCTTTGTGTTGAATTGTGTTGTTTAAACTTAATTTAAATAAGAAGTTTGAACAAGCAGCATAAGTACATTTGGCCGTACAAAGTCAGCGCAAATGCATGAACCATACCTGCCAACACCCCTTTTATTTTTCCCAGGATTCACCTTTATTTCACAACCATCTTCCGCCATCCACTCATTTTGTTATTTCTCCCAAGAAACTCCTGTGAATTGTATGACCCAATCTTTTTTTTTTTTTGTCCATGTTTGTCAGGTTGCCAGATCTTGTATAAAGCTCATCACCTCATCTGATTGATTTTTTTTTTTTACCTCAATCTGACAACGTATGTTACAATCCAGTTGCACTGTTTATTACTGTACAGATGGAAGATGTGGGATTCGAATGGCGGCGGGTGCAACGTCAGTACTAGTAAACAAATGTAGACTAAATTAATCAGACCTCCTAGTATTTCGCGATTCCGCGATCACTGAATTCAATGCAAAATCAACAAAAAGTTGCCAGTTTTTGCAATCGGAATTCAGATTCAGTTTGTAATGAATTGTTTTCCATGACTTATCAAGTAAAACAATGTACTCAATCGATTTGCGTTGGCACAACAGGGCGGGATTGTGTGTTACCCAGCATTTTTTATAGTGCATGTTGCTTATATTTTAGTCCAACTGCATCAGAGTCCATTTAGAAGTGGACCCAAGCAAATCTTATCACCTGTCTTGGTTGTTCCTGTTTGATGCACACCAGCGTTAGAATCGATAGCGGTGTTTTGTTTTTTACTCTTTCTTACACTAACAGAGCAACTGCTCCAGAGTTTGCTTTAATGGAACCAAATCTGCCAAGTGTGAACATACCCTAAGTTGTGTGTGTATTGCTTTTCAGCAGTTAAGGCACTTTCTACCGCATATTAGGGACATTGCTGAATTAACATGTTTGTAGTTCAGTGAGTTAGCCGGGTCTCTGGAGGTCTACATTAGCGGTCCATCAGCCCTGTGGGATTTTCATGGTCTATTTCAGCACAGCACGATCAGTGGGCGATGAATACTAACGACGGACATTTTTAGAGGTCCACTTGAGGGGAATGGAGACAAAGAGTCCATTTGACATACTTCACCACGTCAACTTCAGATGAGAGCACTTTTGCCTTGAGAGCATTGGTCACCACTCAGCATGGTTAAAAAAAAACAAAAATGCTCGGCAATGCAATGTCAAACATTCTGTGGCTTCCTAGAACACATATTAGGAAACTTTCCCACTGACATAACAGTACTACAGGAAAGCCACTGCAGTAAAACAAAGGAAGTTACAAGATCTGGGGTTGCTGTTTAAAGGGCTGTTTATGCATCGCTTTGGCTTTTGAAGTGGACTGGGAGTTTGGACATATGATAGGTTTCATGTCTGGGAAACCACAATCGCACATTTAAAGGGGTAGACTTAACCAGCACATTGGTATTGTTGGCGATTACTTGCTTGGTTGCACTCTTGACAGAAAAAAAAGATCTGAAACACACCTTTAGAGGGTATTTTGTTGTTGTAAGACGGTGCCGCATTACAAAATACATAAAAGTAATCCTGAAACCTCGGCGTCAAGACCTCCGCTTTTAAAAGCTCGGAGCAAGGCTTTTCCTCTTTCGCTATGGTGCTGTGTTTTCCTTCCTTTCAGGCCATCCTGGGAACCTGGAAAAGTAATTACATCATTGTGCCCGGCCTTTCAAACTCCTCCGAGTTGAACTGTGGGAATTGTGATACAGGAAGGAAAGGATTGCAGGTGTGTTTGGAATTACTGTGCAAGAACAATGGAGGAAGTGTAGAATGGGCCACCGGCATCATGCAATTGCGGACATGTGTACAAGCTAAAGTACAGCATCTCCTGTGCTTTTTTTGGTTTTGTTCACCATTTAATGTTCGCAAGAGGCAATAAAGAATGAGCTTCTCATAAGGTGATGTTTAGATCAAATACAACAATACATCTGTAAAAATACTATGTTTTTCTGTGTTTTAGTTAGCGTTTAATAAACTTTACTTTTAAAGTTCAGCATTTTAAGCAATCTTTTAATAATAACTTCTCCATCTGGAAATCTGCTCTGGTCTTCTAATTAAGCAAAACAAAGGAGAAGAAAAAACAATACATGTTGTAGAAAATGCTAATTAGTGATCAGTAAAGTTGAATTTAGATGATATTTATGTATTGGATGTACAAAAATGAGTGTGAGTTTGAGTTTTCCCTTACAGTTTTTTTTTTAAAGTTTACAGTAATTTAGGTAATCAACAGAAAACAGCAACAGGTGTGTGTGTGTGGTGCTTGATGGGATGTGTAGTTCTTTATGGTGGCAGAACTGTAGTCCACTTGAACGATCTATGTTCTCCAACGATCAATGAGGATTAGATTGCTGGTGATCGTGACAAAATCACTTTGGACAAAAGTGTCTGCTAAATTACTAAATGTAAATATAACTAAAATTGTATTGATAGTGACAACTTTAGACTCAAACAGTTGAGTTTTACCATTTTTTATCCATTGAGCTGATCTCTGGATCTGGCGGGAACACTTTTAGCCTAGCTTAAATCATTGAATTGGATTAGACCGTTAGCATCTCACTCAAAAATGACCAAAGGGTTTTGATAGTTTTTTATATTCAAAGTCTGTCTCTTTTGTAGTTACATTGTGCACTATACAGAAGCACACAGTCCTAGAAACTAGGATACTCTCCTTCTGGCGTAACTTAAATTGTCTGTGTTAATAGTTTATTGAAACCCTTTGAAATTGCATTAAGACCTTAATATCGGTTTTTATAAATTCTGGAAAATTAGCTGTATATGAATCATTTAAGTTTTTTTTTGGAAAATATATATATATATTGAAATGTAAATTATAGAACAAAACTGGGCTCTCTGTTATTTTACAGATTTGTTTTTAGTATGAACCTCAATTTCTTAAGATTTGCAGTGTTGTAAAAACTTCTTGTAAAGTCTTGCAAACACTTCTTGTGTGACTGAGGAAATCTGGTCATTTTCATGAGATGACATCACGTTTGTTTACAAAATGTTTCAAACTGTATTCAAAAGTTTGTGATTTCAGGCCACCAAAACTCATTTGTCTATTAAATGAACTACCAAAACACATGAACAGTTATTCGCTGTAAAATGCCTTTTTTAACACATTTAGCTGAAACTAGAAATTGGATTTGGACTGGTTAATTTAGGAATAAACAAGACATTTAACTCGTATTTGAATTAAAATGTATTTGGTAACAGATTAAAATATAGCATAGCATCATAACAAGCGTTGTCAATCATCTTGGATACGCTTTATATTAAGGTATCCTTGTTAAAGTGTACCTATTCATTTACTACTGAGTAATATTAAGTAATTACATGCACTTATTACATGATTAGGATTAGAACGTGGGTTAGGTTTAGGGTTAGTTGCATACAATTATGTATAATTCATTATAATTACTATAGTAAATACATGGAACAAGGACACTTTAAAGGGGACCTATTATGCAGAAATCACTTTTATAAAGGGTTTAAACACAGGTGTGTGGCAACAGTCTGTGAATATAACCAGTTTATAATAGTAAAAATATATTAATTTTATTTTTTATGATCAAAATTGATAGAAACAGTCTGCAGAAACACTTTGATGGACATTCTGTTTCATCAGAGGACAAAAACCCTGACCATTAGCGAACATCTCGCCCTCATTAGCGTAAGAAGTTAGTCTTGTTTTTAAATCTGCTACTATGCTGGCACATACGCACTTGCAGCTCCACCCTCTTTTGAAAAGCGCACAATCTCATTTAAATTTAAAGCGACAGTCACCAAAACGGCACAGTTAGGATCAAAGCCTGAAAGGGGCAGTTATACATTATTTGTGGGATATTTTGAGCTGAGATTTCACATACACACTCTAGGCACATCAGAAACTTATTTGACATCTTGTAAACAGTGGTCATCTTTAAAATAAAGTGCTACCATCATTGTTTATTCATCTTAACTGTGAAGAAGCAGGCGGAAAACTTTGACTTTGAAAAACATTCCAGTACTTGTTGTGACTGTTGATATTTCAACCGAAGGTCGCCTGCTGTTAAAACCAAGACCAAACTACCATTTTATACACGAAATCCAGCGTCCCTCAATTCTACTACCAGTCACCCCCCAATTTACTGTCCCAGCGGGTGTACAGACAAAAGGGCACTTGGCTTCAATGCATATCCACATATCATTTTTCATGTTTTCATGCTTTGTGTGCTGTAATCCCCTTAGCGGCATTGAGCGGTTCCCCTCTGACAGCTACATAAAAGGCTTCTGCTTTGAGACAACACGTGTATGAAGATCCGTCCTCCAGTCAAAACATCTTAGCTTTATTGACTGCCGCTGTGTCTCGCTAATAAAAGAGGGCACGTCTTTTGTTTATCCACAACACCCCTCTTAGCTATGAGCGTTGTCTATTGGATTGCCTTGGAAAAAAGGGAAGCAAAATAAAATCAAGAGCGAGTGGTTTCGGTGCCAGGGAGGTATTTATCTCACAGATGCAGAGCAGAACACATCTCCCTCAACGCTTCAATATTGTACCCCTGTAGGGTTCACAGCCTTCCTTCTCATAAACTCTGTATAGGTGGAAAAAGAAATGAATCATGCATGCATGCATGCGGTAGATATTACCCAGCATACCCAGAGAGTCTGGCTCATTCTGTGTCCAATGCAATATCATTTAAAGCAGCAAGTGTTTATAGCTGTTTAGGAAGCAGTATTGTGATGTGTAAAGATAAACAAATTATAACAAGATGCAATTTCTTAAAGGAAAACTCCACTTTCATATGAAAATATGCTTATTTTTTGACTCCCCTAGAGTTAAATCAGTTGAGTCTCACCGTTTTTATTCCATTCAGCCGATCTCTGAGTTTGGCGAGAGCACTTTTAGCTTAGCTTAGCATAGATTATTCATTCGGATTAGACCATTAGCATCTTGCTCAAAAATGACCAACGGGTTTTGATCCTTTTTTTCTATTTAAAGTCTGACTGTGCTCTGAAAAGTTCAAGGAACTAGAAACTATACTCTCCTTTTGGCATAATCAAGGAATTTTGCTGCCTTACCATGGCTGCAGCAGGCACAATGATATTATACCTTGTATATATATACTTTTATATACTTAACTTTTGTGTGTTCCCGTTCAAATAGATATGGTTTAAGGTCTGCACTAAAGTAAATATGTATTGAATCGTCTCTCATCTGCATGATTAGGCATGCTTTTCATGTTAATAAATGTCCTATAGCATAACACCCTAGCAACCATTTAGCATTGTGTTACAAACCACATAAAACATCTTAGCAACCCACTAGAATCCGCTTGTTAAGTGCGACGTCACGCGAAGCGGCTTCCGAGTCCAAGTGCTATATCAACTGTATGGGGAGACTCATTAAATGGTAATAATAAACATTTACAAAGCGATGTAATACTTTCTAAAATCATGATCGCAATGTAAATATCTATGCCTAATATCCGATGGCTAGAAAGTGATTGATTGTTTTGTTTTTTTATAAATTGTTAAAATTTTGTTATTTGTGATGCAGCAAGTCCAGAGACTGTTGTGTACACCCTGATTTCATATAAAATTCATTTTAAAGTGAGATAAGACTAAAAAGTGGCCATAAATGAATATTTTCTCAATTCAAATAAGTAGCGGCTTGGACCCGGAAACAGTATTCCATAAGTCACCGATACGTCACGACTTAACAAGCGTATTGCTTAGTTACTATATTGCAAACAACTCAGAAAATCAAACTCATTCAGAACCACCAGAACAACCTAGAAACTATGTAGTAACTGCTTACCTAGCAACCAATTAAATTCACTAGCGAGCATACAACAATTTTAATAATCATCTTCAACAACCATTTAGGAATGCTGTATAGCAGCCACTTAGAAATGTCCTATAGCAACCACCCATAACACCCTAGCATGTGTTAACAACCATGCCACATCTTAGAAACCAACTAGAAGTCCAACCACACTGCAAATCACTTAAGAAGGTCAAACCTTTGCAACTATATACATACACACAGAAATGACCTAGCAACCAGGCGGAACAAAAGAGCAACTATATACATACACACAGAAATGACCTAGCAACCAGGCGGAACAAAAGAGCAACTATATACATACACACAGAAATGACCTACACTAGTCAACATTTGAAGTGGATCAAAAAGCTCTTTATAAAGTTCTGATAAGACAACAATGAATGTTGCTGGAGAGTTTTAGGACAACTTTTAATCAAAAGTGATGATCCACTTCAAATGTTGACTACTGTATATAGCAACTGGTTACATAGCATCCTACTTAACCACCTAGCAAACATATAACCATCTTAATAAACACCCTTAAGGCTCATTCACACCGAATAAAAATGCAAAAGGCAACGGTTCGGAATGGTTTGAAGAAAAAAAAACACAGCACAAAGCATTGGTCCACTGCTTTGGAACTAACAGTAATGAGCTGCGCTGCATTTGAAAATGGAGACTCTTTTAACTTGACACAGCGTTTATAAAACACGGCATTGCAAAAAACACAAGATGCATGTGTAGCAGTCACACACATCCGTCAAGCGTGTTTACATTAAAAAACGCATTGGAAAGGAAAAAACACATTCTATGTGAACATCCATTTGAGAATATTGTACAGCAGCCACATAGAAATGTCCTAAAGCAACCACCCAGAACACCCTAGCAAGCGTATAGCAATGTGTTCACAACAATGCAACATCTTTGAAACCAACTAGAAGTCCTTAACAACCACATTGCAAATCACTTAGGAAAGTCAAACCTTAGCAACTATTTACATCCACACATAAATGACCTATGTCAACGTCCAACCTAAAATCAACCAAATATAATAATGTTACAGCTTGACGTTGTGTGGATGTTATTACTATGACGTCTATCAGATGTTGATTTTGGTTGTCGGTATTTGACATCAATATGACGTTGGTTTAAGATGTTGGCTCAATGTTTGATTTTGGTCACTTTCCAACACAACCTAAAATCAACCAAATATAATGGTGTTACAGCTTGACGTTGTGTGGATGTTATTACTATGACGTCTATCAGATGTTGATTTTGGTTGTCGGTATTTGACATCAATATGACGTTGGTTTAAGATGTTGGCTCAATGTTTGATTTTGGTCACTTTCCAACACAACCTAAAATCAACCAAATTTAAAGATGTTACAGCTTGACGTTGTGTGGATGTTATTACTATGATGTCTATTAGATGTTGATTTTGGTTGTCGGTATTTGACGTCAATATGACGTTGGTTTAAGATGTTGGCTCAATGTTTGATTTTGGTCACTTTCCAACACAACCTAAAATCAACCAAATTTAAAGATGTTACAGCTTGACGTTGTGTGGATGTTATTACTATGATGTCTATTAGATGTTGATTTTGGTTGTCGGTATTTGACATCAATATGACGTTGGTTTAAGATGTTGGCTCGATGATTTTGGTCACTTTCCAACACAACCTAAAATCAACAAAATATCAGCGTCATTTGAAGTCGTTGTTGGACATCAAAATAACATTGTCTTTAGACGCTGCCTAGACATTGAATTTTGGTCACCTGCCACCATGACCTAAATCTAACCTAATATTAACATCATATGAAGTTGTGTGCCTGCTATGAGCTGCGCTGAAATTGAAAGTTGAAGATCTTTTAACTTGACACAGCATTTATTAAAAAAACACAACGCTTCTAATGACACAAGACGCAACCATAGCAGTCACACACATCCGTCAAGCATGTTTACATTAGTGCACTGGAAAGGAAAAATGCATTGTGTGAACAGCCCCTTAACCCCCATTCAGGAATACTGTATAGCAGCCACATAGAAATGCCCCATAGCAACCACCCCAGAACATCCTAACAACCATTTTAGATTTCCATGTGCATCTAAAAAATTACTGTTGCTGCTTGTTTAAACTGCTTATTTAAACTGAGTTGAATCAACACAATCCTTAAGTTTTTTTGGGCGACAACTCAATTGTTTTATGTTCAATCAATTTAATTTTGTAACGTTAAGTTAACTTAATCGATTTGTGTTGGAACAAAATGAAGGAATTGTGTGGAACCCAGCATTTTTTACAGTGTAATAATGTGTTTAGGTGGCACTGTGGCTCAGTGGCTAGCACTGTTGCCTCAAAGCAAAAAGGTTTCTGGTTTGAGTCCCGGTTGGGCCAGGGTTTCCTCCAGGTGCTTAGGTTTACCCCACAGTCCAAAGACATGCACTATAGGTGAATTGAATGGGCTAATTTGGCCATAGTGGATGAATGTGAGAGTGTATGGGTGTTTCCCAGTACTGGGTTACAGCTGGAAGGGCATCCGCTGCTTAAAACATAAACCAGAATAGTTGGTGGTTCATTCCGCTGTGGCGACCTCTGAAATAGAGGCTAAGCCAAAGCAAAATTAATGAATTATATATTTATTATTTACATTGTATAAAATAAACATGTATTTACAAATATATAACCTTCATTTAAAGCGGTCAGCTGTTATACACACACACACACACACATTCACTGTGTATACAAATAACACGGTGCATTGCTATAGTTTGACTTGATTTGAAAAATTTCCCTATGAATGTCAGAACCGAACCTCTGGCCTCAAGTCAAGCCAAGCGGAAAAATAATATTTTGACATTAAATTGGTTCAGTTGAGTGTAAGTCACAATCATGATCAAACGGTCCTCCTGAAATCACAGAAAGCGCGGCTTATCTGGGGTCAGTGAGGGATGCAAAGACACTGTCGACTCGCTCCATTTATTGCGTAATTTACTTCAGGTAAAAATCACTCACCCAAGCAGTCAGACAATTGGATTCGGTGCCAAGTTGCGGCTGAGGGCATATTTTACACTTCAAAGTATACACTAGGGGATTACCGGCATATATATAAAATATAAATCTGATATATCTGAAGAAATTGATCCCAGATATGGTAACTGGGATGTCTGCCATTTTTTTTCCAGGGCTATTATGGGTTTCTGTATCCCTGGATGAAAATGATCCCGAAGATCTGATCTGTGCTCAGCCATGTGGCCATATTTTTGATGTATTCGGCGTGTCATTTTGAAGATAAGTGATAGCGGTAAGGCTGCGATATCCCATTCTGCAACTTTGATGCAGACAAATGGTAAAAGGCTGCGTTTAAACGGTGGACATATGTTTCGGCGGAATGAATCATCATAATGGTATTAATCGTAATGTGATTACTGACAGACTCTCTCCGCAATTGGATATCAGGTATCCTGTTGATGTTACCACGCATTTACAGAAAACAATTTTGAGTGCCTGCAGCCCATTATTTCTGAGTTGTGCCATTCTTAATTTGTAAAGGCGGGTGTGTGTGTGTGCGTGTGTGTGTGTGTGTGTGTGTGCGTGTGTGTGTGTGGTCACTGTCTCCGTGGGGCATTGACAGAAATCAGATCTTGCAGGCTGTTATTTTTACATTTCTTCTCCTCACAGTTGTAGATGCATCCAATGCTACATAAAGATGAAGGCAATATCTAACACAGTTGTAGACTATAAATGGAACTCTTGTAGTGATATAAATGTACATTCTTTTGTAAGTGCATGTGTCCTGTTTGTTTGTTTGTTTCTTATTTATACACATTTATATGCACTTTTTTAATTAGAGCTGAAGATAATGACTATCAAACATGTTTAGCCATGATTTACAGAAGACACCCAGTAAAAGTGTACGCAAACTGTAATAAAATAAGATGTCTTTAAATTAAATGATTTCTATTTAAGGATCCCAGTGCAGCCTCAAAATAGTTTCTTATTGTAATAAAAATAAATAAATAAATGATTTAAATTAAATAGTTTATATTTAACGATTCCACTGCCTCCCCAAGATATTATTTTATTGTCATCTTGAATCTTTATACTTTGCCACAATGTTTTAAACCAATGTTTTGACATTTATATATATATATATATATATATATATATATATATATATATATATATATATATATATATATATATATATATATATATGTATATATATATATGTATATATGTATATGTATATATATATATATATATATATATATATATATATATATATATATATATATATATGTATATGTGTATATATATATATGTATATATGTATATGTATATATATATATATGTATATGTATAAATGTGTGTGTGTGTGTAAATAAATTGAACATGAAATACACATTTAAACAGAGCTAATGTTATATATAGGCTTATGTTTTTGTTACACTCATCGGGCACTTTATTAGGTACACCTGTACAACGGCTCGTTAACGCAAATTTCTAATCAGCCAATCACATGGCAGCAACTCAATGCATTTAGGCATGTAGACATGGTAAAGTCGATCTGCTGCAGTTCAAACCGAGCATCAGAATGGGGAAGAAAGGTGATTTAAGTGACTTTGAACATGGCATGATTGTTTGTGCCAGACGGGTTGGTCTGAGAAACTGCTGATCTACTGGGATTTTTTTTACACACAACCCTCTCTAGGGTTTACAGAGAATGGTGTGAAAAAGAGAATATATCCAGTGAGCGGCAGTTCTGTGGGCACAAATGCCTTGTTGATGCCAGAGGTCAGAGGAGAATGGCCAGACTGGTTCCAGCTGATAGAAAGACAACAGTAGCTCAAATAACCACTCGTTACAACCGAGGTCTGCAGAAGACCATCTCTGAATGCACAACATGTCCAACCTTCGGGCTACAGCAGAGAACAGGAAACTGAGGCTACAATTCACACAGGCTCACCAAAATTAGACAATAGAAGATTGGAAAAACGTTGCCTGGTCTGATGAGTCTCGATTTCTGCTGCGACATTAGTATGGTAGGGTCAGAATTTGGCGTCATCAATATCAAAGCATGGATCCATCCTGCCTTGTATCAACAGTTCAGGCTGGTGGTGGTGGTGTAATGGTGTGGGGGATACTTTCTTGGCACTCTTTAGGCTCATTAGTACCAATTGAGCATCGTGTCAACACCATAGCCTGCCTAAGTATTATTGCTGACCATGTCCAACCCTTGATGACCACAGTGTACCCATCTTCTGATGGCTACTTCCAGCAGGATAACACACCATGCATGTCATAAAGCGCAAATCATCTCAGACTGGTTTCTTGAACATGACAATGAGTTCACTGTACTCAAATGACCTCTACAGTCACCAGATTTCAACCTAGTTGAGCACCTTTGGGATGTTGTAGAATGGGAGATTGGCATCATGGATGTGCAGCTGACAAATCCGCAGCAACTGCGTGATGCTGTCATGTCAATAGTTGTTGCAATTCCAGTACCTTGTTGAACCTATGCCATGAAGGATTAAGGCAGTTCTGAAGGCAAACGAGGGTCCAACACAATACTAGTAAGATGTACCTAATAAAGTGGCCGGTGAGTGATTACCTACTATATACTCCAGTGACTTATATCTGTTGTGCATTTGATTATGTTCATCTCATATAGTGAATTCTAAGTGGATTAATTACAAGGTTTGGTATATGACATTACATTTTGAAAGAAGAATGCATGCATTATAGCTGTAGAAATAATATAAATAAATAACTGTCAGCCATTACTGCATAACTGGCAGAACAGAAATGCGACGCGATGCATCACAGCATTGTGCTATAAGCTCAATATCTGATCTCCGTTGCTGTGACATTATTGTCTTTGTCAGGCGGGGGACATTGAGCCATCTGATCAACTCATCTGCATGTAGGCTCGCGTGTCCACACAGTAATGGACAGTGACAATCAATCGCCTGTGAAACATGCTTACAATGAGCAAAAAAAGAAAAAGGAAATCCTTACTCCTGACACAACATTATTTTTCACGAGTCTATTAAAAAATAATGACATTTGCCACGACGGGGGAAGAATACGAAATGGGCAGTTAAGCAAAACGACACCATGCATTATGCGGTGATTAGTTTACTCAGTGGCCGTTAATGGATCTAATCAGAGCACATTAATTAAGAAGACATGTAACTCTGTCTCCACCTGGACGGCTCATTTGTCTGGAAAAGGGAGTGTGGAGTGATGTGTCCTACAAACCCTATGGTAATGGACAATTCATGGATGTTTATTTGCTCCTGTTCGTTACTTGTGGATTGTTTGACTCGGAGATATAAAGACTGCGGATTGAAAAAATGCAATAAAAAGGAGGCATTGGGTGCAATTCAGTAAGATTTCTAAACATAATAGTTTTAATAACTCATTTCTAATAACTGATTTATTTTCTCTTTGTCATGATGACAGTAAATAATATTAGACTAGATATTCTTCAATACACTTCTATACAGCTTAAAGTGACATTTAAAGGCTTAACTAGGTTAATTAAGTTAACTAGGCAGGTTAGGGTAATTAGGTAAGTTATTGTATTCACCTTATTCTCCGCGTATGAGTGGGCGCAGCCATTTGAATCATTTTGGCACGAGACTTCCGGTCTCATTCACTTCCATTCATTTTTAGACGTTAAAAACAGCTCGTTTTGCTGCTTGATGTTGCAAACTGATATTTTCTCATTATATTATTCTATTTTCTCTGTATTGTCATGCAAATACTTGTTTGAAGAGTGAGTAGTTTAACCGTTTTCTGTCGTTTATTATTCATAGTCATTTCTCCCATAGGCAGCTGAATTGGAAGTTCTAAAACAATCGCAAAAACGAGCGCACTTCCGCATCGAAGAATAAGGTCAATAACGATGGTTTGTTCTGTAGACCAGTGTTTCCCAACCCTGTTCCTGAAGGCACACCAACAGTACACATTTTCAACCTCTCCCTAATCAAACACACCTCAATCATCTTATCATAACATCAGAAGAGACTCCAAAACCTAAAGTTAATGGGTCCGATAACGGAGACATCCAAAATATGTACTGTTGGTGTACAGGCCGCTCATGCATTGTAAAACCGGTGTAATGGGGGGGGGGTTGGCGGTGCCCCAGTAGAGCTTTATGTCTAGCAACGCCCCTGCACTTTACTATAGTATCATTCAAAAACACTCAAATTTGTATTATAATAGTATAGATTACAATACTATTTTTTAAATTTGGGCATTTATATTAAAAAAATATGTATATATAAATATATGTGTGTGTGTGTGTGTGTGTGTGTGTGTGTGTGTGCGTGTGTGCGTGTGTGCGTGTGTGCGTGTGTGCGTGTGTGCGTGTGTGCGTGTGTGCGTGTGTGTGTGAAACCTCTGTATAAGCAAATTGTGAGCCATCAACAACTTTAATTGTAATATTAATGAAAAATGTAGTAATACACTAAATACTTTGAAAGCCCTTGGTAGAATGCAGCAAAATTTAGGAAATCCTTAAAAAGATTGCAGCAACCCATTGAGCATTTATGAGTGTTCCTCACATAGGTGAGTGGGCTTGACAAACCACCTGTAGAAACTTCTCTCTCTTCTTCTCTTGCTATGCACCGGACACGTTACTGAAACCCCATCTTACAAGGACTTAAGAAAAACGTTCTTTTTAATTATGTAACATTTTTATGTAACATTTTTATTTTGTGATTAAAGTTAATCATAGGGCATCACGGTGGGTAGCACAATCACCTCATAGCAAGAAGTTCGCTGGTTCGAGCCTCGGTTGGGTCCGTTGGCATTTCTATGGGGAGTTTACATGTTCTCCCCGTGTTTGTGTGGGTTTCCTCCAGGTGCTCCGCTTTCCCCTACAAGTCCAAACACATGCACTATAGGGGAATCGGGTAAGCTAAATTGACCGTAGTGTATGTGTGTGAATGAGTGTGTATGGATGTTTCCCAGTGATGGGTTGCAGCTGGAAGGGCATCTGCTGCGTAAAACATATGCTGGATAAATTGGCGGTTCATTCCGCTGTGGCGACACCAGATTAATAAAGGGACTAAGCCGAAAAGAAAATGAATGAATGAAGTTAAACATTAGTTAAACTTTTCATTCTCTGTATTTATACTCTCAGTGAAAAAAAGGCTTTGTTTCCATCCGCATTAGGGCTGCATGATATTGAAAACATCTGATATTGCAATGTTTTATTTGTCTGTGAATATTGCGATATGGGATATTTTTATAAGATAGTTTGAATAGCACCATTTGGTCTAACAGTATATTCAGGTACAGAAACTGAATAATCACAATGAAAAATGTTTTTGACTCGTTTCAAGTCCAAATATTTAAAAATTCTTAGATTAAGTAACAATATTGTTTTGTTTTTAAGTTATTTCTTAAAGCGAGCAAAACTATAGTTTTGTTTTCGCTTTGAAGAATAGATATTTGGACAAGAAACAAGACAAAAATTCCAAGAAAAACATTTTTTTTTTTTTGCATTTTTTGTATGAATTCAATAATTAAGCACAATTCTGTAGCTCCTGGCCATCTTTAATTCATATCTTGCAATATGACTATTGCAGATGTGGACATTATAGTATTGATGCTAAACCGATATATTGTGCAGCCTTAATCCACATATTTTTACAAACACTGGTATTGCAAATATCAATTCTACAAATGTTAATTCTGATACAATGATATAAATATATAATATAAATGTTAAATAGAATCACAATGAAAACACACTTACTGAATGAATAAATCATTACTGAAAACACATTTAATAAATAAATTTCATTCAATTTGAATTAAAAACTCGGTAGACTGATCTCAACCCACACCTGCATCTTAAGTGAAGTTTCATAAACTTATTTCGAGAGGAGCACCTGATATGATTGAGCACGTCTGGCCACTCATCTGTAATCAGTAATAATCCAATCAGAGTGATCCTAGTGTACTATAAATGGATCATTTTCTTCCTACTGCTCTTTCTTCGTTTGGAAGAATCCCCCCTTCCACCCCATCTCCTCCTTTTCCTCCCTTTTCTAAAGGGGGAGCTCTCGAGACCTACCTGATCTCGGATCTCCTGATATGCTTATCGATCGGGCGGGATCCCTGGGCTCAAACATCTCCGAGCTCAGGGTTCTCTCCCGGGACAGCATGCCAAACCTGCTTTAGACGCCAAGCATATCTAAGTGGGAACTCTTGAAATGATGTTTTAATAATTCTGGAACATACTTGAGCAAAAAAATCCATCCTCAAAATGATTGCATACACTTTTCTCCCAGAACTTTCCCACACAAATGTGTTCCCAAACTCAGACTCCCACCTCATGCAAATCATTTACTAAGACAAAAAGGAGCCCTGCTGGTGAAACATTCATTTATATTATTAATATATCTCACTAGCAAGTGTTGGTTTAAATCTCTTGAACAGATGGGATGAAAACCATTCTTTATTTGCGAATGTTTTATGCAATATTCTCATGCTCTGCTTTGTGTTTTCAAACCTGTGATGGCAGACGCTGTGATAAAGATATATATTTTAGAGCACAAGGCAGAAAAAAATGTAAACAACGCAACTTCAACAATTGCAAATCACTGGCCACTTTCATAAGTACACCTGTTCAACTGCTTGTTAACACAAATATCTAATTAGCCAATCACACGGCAGCAGCTCAACGTATTTATTAAGAGAGCGCTGCGCTTCTGTGAGCGAAAATTACTGGTTTAGGATAATAGAAATGCAGAGGCACCTCAAATAACAGCTTATTACATCAACAAAAAAGGTCACCTGGTCTGATGAGTCTCAATTTCTTGCAACATTCAGAAGGTAGGGCTGGAATGTGGCGTAAATTATATGAAAACATGGATCCTTCCTGCCTTGTATCTGCAGTTCAGGTCTATGGTGATGGGAAACAGTGAGTGTAGTATTTTCTTGGTGCACTTTGCTCCCATTTTTAACAACACTAACTAAACTCTGGTTTGCTTTGTTAATGCAGTGTGTGTGTGAAAGAGAGAGAATATTGAAGATGATGATGATGATGATTGACTCCTTTTTCTTTATTTCTGGTCACATGTAATGCCTTTAGGGTGGGACTATAAGTCATTTAGGGTGGGGCTATTAGTGTTTGTTTTGTTTTTACCCTGCTTTCTTCCATTTGTCAATTTTCCTTCAGTTTCCTCCATTTTCAACAATCCAATTGGTTATTAAATGACGAAATCATACACCTCCCTACATTTATTTTCTTATTTCAGGACCATTTCAATTGGATGTATTCAATTCAATTCACCTTTATTTGTATAGCGCTTTTACAATGTAGATTGTGTCAAAGTAGCTTGAAATAAGAGGTCATAGTAAATTGGAACAGTGTAGTTCAGTTTTCAGTGTTTAAGTTCAGTTCAGTTTAGCTCAGTTCAGTGTGGTTTAATAATCACTACTGAGAGTCCAAACACTGAAGAGCAAATCCAACGATGCGCAGCTCTACAGATCCCGAACCAAGCAAGCCAGTGGCTACAGCGGAGAGGGAAAAAAACTTCACTAATTGGCGAAAGTGAAGAAAAAAAACCTTGAGAGAAACCAGGCTCAGTTGGGCACGGCCATTTTAATTTCTCCGCTGGTCAAACGTCTTGTGCAGAACTGCAGTCTCAGCGGCGGAGGCTGGAAGCTGGGCTCAGCGAAGATTCGTCTGTCCCTGGAGCGTCACACTCATGTTCTCCACTCCTCCATGACCACCACAGTAGCTGCTCAGGATACGGCCTGGTCCAGGATATGGAAACCTTGGGATCATCTCGTGGTTGGTCTTGGATCGAATCAGTAACTCTGCATAGTCTGAGGGCCTGGGGAAGAGTATCCCCAGGTGTAAATAGAGAATAAAGAGAATAAATAGCGTAGCTGCTGTTCATAGTGTATATAAACAAGGTGCAGAAACCTGTGTGGAAGCCCCCTAAGTGGTGTACTAAGTGTATGCTTTACTGAACAGATAGGTCTTCAATCTAGTTTTGAATAGGGAGAGTGTGTCTGAGCCTCGGACGTTATCAGGAAGGCTATTCCAGAGTTTAGGAGCTATAAATGAGAAGGCTCGACCTCCTTTACTCGACTTTGCTATACTAGGTACTACCAGAAGCCCCAAGTTTTGATATCTTAAAGAGCGAATTGGATTGTAGCGAGACAGAAGCTTGGTTAGATAAACAGGAGCTAGATTATTTAAAGCTTTATATGTAAGAAGCAATATGTTAAATTCTTAAATTCAATACGAAACTTATATCACAATATAGGAAAAAAGGCAAATTTACCCCTAAGAAATGGCACACCACCTGCACCCACTCAGCACTAGGAATGCGCAAATTCCGATTCCACATATTTTGGCTGGATCGGGTATCGGCCTGCTGGTACCGATCCACATCCAATCTTGTGCATGCGCTATATTCTGTATAATTTATAAGCCAACAAAAGTCATGAAGGTAGCCTGTTATAAGGCACTAGAAAGTTGTCATGTAGGCCTACTATATCCCAAATGTTCTGAAACCATTCTATAGTTTCATGTGAAGTTCAGATGAATATTCTAGTGGTTAAATTCATGTTCACTTCAGTGCTTCCCTCTTGTGCACCTGTCAATCCATTCATTCATAATTCAAACTGCACGCTGCGTTCGTTCATGAGGGAATGTTTATTAAGTAAAAGTGACCTTAGACAGTTTAGTTTAGTCTGCTTCAAACCTACAGGAAAAAAAATCAAGCTTTGCTAAAAGGCAAAGGGTCAATAGTGTTAGCCTATTACAGATTTTAAAGAAAAATATTAATATTTAAAAAAGGAAACGTAAGCTGGACCGAACAGATCCTATCAGTGTCGTAATGAGTGCTCAAATATTGTAGCCTATAGGTTATAGCAAGCATCATGTTAGATAGTGCCACTTGTCATATACAGTAGGCCTGTAGGTCTGTTGTTTTTACTAAACATATAAACAAATAAAGAAGATCTATTATTTGAGTTTATCACCAGAACTGTAGAAACTGTATTATGTTAAAAAAACAACAACAACAACAACAAAAAAACAGGACAGTATCGGGATCGGATCTGTATCGGTTGATATTCAGAAATTTGGCATTGGGATCAGATCGGTTCCAAAAAAATGGTATCAGTGCGTTTCTACCCTTCACCATATATTATCGCAAGCTCTTATGTCAAACAAGATCGATGATGGCGACAGCTGTAGTTATTCCAATTGAGTTGCTCTTTTCCGCTTGCATACACACAAAAGTCAGGCTTTATTAAAGGGCACCTATGGTAAAAAAATTTCAAGCTGTTTGGACAGAGATATGTGCATGTATGGTGTATAGACTGTCATATTGGGGTGATATAAGCACACCCAGTGCTTTTTTTTTTTCAAATTTAACAACATGAAAACGGTGGACCAATTGGAGCGGTTTTCAGACCGACCGCAACTTTATGTAGGAGAGCGGTCCCCCCGCCCACCAATATTGATTGACAGGCGCATCATCATATCCTCAGTTTGTTGATTCACGTCCGCCATTTTCAGCGTGAGTCGAAGCGATATCACTAAAGGAACACCCTTGCTCTATTGTTAGATGCAAGCAAGGCTCATTGGGCTCAACACAAGAGCAATATTCTCCACATTATCGCTCTAATCGGAATTATTGGTTGTATCTTTAGGTGTACTAAATATATACACTCACTGGCCACTTTGTCAAACACACCTTACTAGTACCAGGTTGGACCCCCTTTTGCCTTCACAATTGCCTTAATCCTTTGTGGCATAGATTCATCAAGGTACTGGAAATATTCCTCAGAGATTTTGCTCCATATTGACATGATAGCATCACGCAGTTGCTGCAGATTTGTCAGCTGAACATCCATGACGCGAATCTCACATTCCACCACATACCAAAGGGGCTCTATTGGAATGAGATCTGGTGACTGTGGAGGCCATTTGAGTTCAGTGAACTCATTGTCATGTTTAAGATACAATATTCAGCTAGGCTGTGGCATTGACACGATGCTCAATTGGTACTAATGGGCCCAAAGTGTGGCAAGAATATCCCCCAGACCATTACACCACCACCAGCCTGAACCATTGATACAAGGCAGGATTAATCCATGCTTTCATGTTGTTGACGGAAATTTCTGTACCCTACCATCCGAGGTGTACCTAATAAAGTGGCCGGTGAGTGTACAGTATATTCCATGGCAAGGACTGTACCAGTCACTGATTATGTTTTATTAATAGTGTCTGACTTGTGCACTTTTCCGTGTCAGTTTGCAATTGATTTTGTCATGTATCAAAGGTGTGTCATGCTTTGGTAATTCACTGCATGAAAGCTTTTTTTGCAAGTAATGCAGTTTTATGTATGTTATGAGTTGTACCATTATAGTTTAATAAAATACATTCATTTTCCTTTGGCTTAGTCTCTATTTCAGAGGTTGCCACAGCGGAATGAACCGCCAACTATTCTGGCATATGTTTTATGCAGCAGATGCCCTTACAGCCGCAACCCAATACTCGGATTCACCTATAGCATGTGTTTGGACTGTGGGGGAACCCGGAGCACCTGGAGGAGGAAACCCACGCCAACACGTGGAGAACATGCAAACTCCAGACAGAAATGCCAACTGGCCCAGTCGAGACTCGAACCAGCGACTTTCTTGCTGTGAGATAACAGTGCTAATAGTCACTGAGCCGCCCCATTAAAATACATATTTGACCTTAAAAACAGTTTTAACACAGAACATATTGCTTTAGATTATGAAATATTGTTAGTGGTATTATTCACTGCGTGTTGCTTTGATGTCCGTGACTTTCATCACAATAAACCATCAAATGAAAATTGATCAATATTAAAGCGGATGCAAATTTCAAAGCCAAATTTCGTCTGATGATGTTTGGGTTATTTTCGTATTCCTTTATTGAGAAATACAAATAGAAACTGTGCTATAAAATATTAAAACTCCTGATGAAATCTCCCTGGCCCAAACTAGATACAGAAATGTTCAAATAAGGAACACAAATAGGCATTCACGCGGGGCCTGCTGTGGAAGAACTCAGATCTGTGAGGGAAGCTGAATGACTGCAATGGATGGTGGTTTGATTAAAGTACTGTGGGAAATTCTCTGGTGTGTGTGTGGAGTGTGTTGCTGTGCAGTGGATGTTCTCTGGCCTCGGGCTGTTCTCAGCTCTGGCTGCTGCATGCTCAGTCTCGTCCACTGCTGTAGGTGAGACCAATGCTGTTATAAGAGACTCCCACATACAGTACACACACACCAACACACACACACACACACCTCTTTCACAATGACACAAGGAATGACAGCAATGAACATGCCCAGGTGTGATAAATGTATGATGCATAAAGTGGAGAACAAAATTACAGAATAAAAATCAGCGGCCACTTTAATAGGTACAGCTTACTAGTACTGGGTTGGACCCACTTTTGCCCTCAGAACTGCCCTAATCCTTCATGGCATAGAGTCAACAAGGTACTGGAAATATTCCTCAGAGATTTTACTCCATATTGACATGATAGCATCACGCAGTTGTTGCAGATTTGTCAGCTACACATCCATGATGCGAATCTCTCGTTCCACCACATCCCAAAGGTGCTCTGCTGGATTGAGTCTGGTGACTGTGGAGGCCATTTGAGTACAGTGAACTCATTGTCATGTTCAAGAAACCAGTCTAAGATGATTCACGCTTTAAGACATAGCGTTATCCTGCTGGAAGTAGCCATCAGAAGATGGGTACACTGTGGTCATAAAGGGATGGACATGGTCAGCAACAATACTCAGGTAGGCTGTGGCGTTGACACGCTGCTTAATTGGTTCTAATGAGCCAAAAGAGTGCCAAGAACATATCCCCCCACCATTATGGCACCCACCAGCATCCTGAACCATTGATACAAGGCAGGATGTATCTATGCTTTCATGTTGTTGACACCATATTCTGACCCTACTATCTGAATGTCGCAGCAGAAATCATCAGACCATCTCATCAGACCAGGCAACGTTTTTCCAATCTTCTATTGTCCAATTTTGTTGATCCTGTGCCAATTGTAGCCTCAGTTTCCTGTTCTTAGCAGACCTGAGTGGCACCCGGTGTGGTCTTCTGCTGCTGTAGCCCATCCGCCTCAAGGTTATACGTGTTGTGCGTTCAGAGATGCTCTTCTGCAGACCCTGGTTGTAACAAGTGGTTATTTTCTATAAACCCTAGAGAAGGTTTTGCGTGAAAATCCCAGTAGATCAGCAGTTTCTGAAATACTCAGACCAGCCCGTCTGGCACTGACAACCATGTCACGTTCAAAGTCACTTAAATCACCTTTCTTCTCCATTCTGATGCTCGGTTTGAACTGCAGCAGATCGTCCTGACCATGTCTACATGCCTAAATAAGTTGCTGCCATGTGATTGGCTGATTAGAAATTTGCATAAACGAGCAGATGGACAGGTGTACCTAATAAAGTGGCCGGTGAGTGTATAATCATGTGTTTTGGCATCCACAGCACAGCTTGGTGTTTGCATACCATGAGCGTCTTTCAGTTACACATGAATTCCCAGTGGAGACAAGGTGAAAGCATGAGTCTGGGAAACTTCAATTCTTTTCCCCCTGGGGGAATATCGCATGTGTTCAAGCTAAAGCAGTTCCAGAGACATGATCCACAGACTCTCGCATAACCCCATTTGATCATGCGCTAATAATGTACAGTAGACTGCTGACTTTAAAGACATCTCGCAGCTTCCTACGCTCGCATTAGAAGTTCAGTGTCACTTGCTCTACTGGTGCCATTGTTATTCTCCATACACTGAGCTGTTGTTGTTTTGTGACAAAGGCGCTTTGTGGCAAGAATCTTCCTCTTGTTTGACCTACAATTGTTGTGACAGTCTTTAGCAAATTCCTTGTTGGTTTTAAGCTGTGTTCGACACCTCGGCTGTCAATGAGAAGGTCCGGATTATGGCTCGAGGGCTCAGACAATAAAACCCTAGTGACGATTCCCTGTAAGGTGCCAATACACATGCTGCAAATTACACTTCCGGCTTACAGGAGGTCTTTTGAGGCCAGTCAGTTCACTCAGTGGCCATTTTAATCTTTATTCTGCATTATAATGTTTCATTCAGTAAATATGCATCAAGCTGAGCAAATGGGTTAGTAATACTGTTATATTTTTAGCAAAAAATACATTTAAATCCATCCATCCATCCATCCGCCCTTCCTTTATTCCTTCTATCCATCCATCCATCCATCAAGCCATCCATCCAACCATCCATCCATCCATCCATCCATCCATCCAACCATCCTTCCTTTCCTACCTTCCTTCCTTCCATCAATCCTTCTAACAATCCATCCTTCCTTTCTTCACTCCTTCGTTCTTTCTATTCAATCATCCATCCATTCATCCATCCCTCCATCCACCCTTCCTTCCTTCTATCCATCCTTCAATCCATCTTTCCTTCCATCCATCTTTTCTTCCTTCCATCCTTCCATCTATCAATCATCCATCCATCCATCCACCCACCCACCCACCCATCCATCCAACCATCTATCCATCCATCCATCCATCTATCCACCCATCAATCCTTCCTTCCTTCCTTCCTTCCAACATCCTTCCATCCATCCATCCATCCATCCATCCTTCCTTTCTTCCTTCCTTCCTTCCTTCCTTCCATCCATCCATCCATCCATCCATCCATTAACCCATCCTACCATCCACCCATACATCTATCTATCCATCCTTCCTTCTTTCCTTCCTTTTGTTCTTCCGTCTTTCCTTCCATCCTTCCATCCATCCATCCACCTGTCCTTCCTTTCATCCTTCTTTCCTTCCAACATCCATCCATACTTTCATCCATCATTCCATCCATCCATCCATCCGTCCATCCACCCTTTCTTCCTTCCTTCCTTCCTTCTGTCCTTCCATCCATCCACACATCCATCCATCCATCAACTCACCCTTTCATCCACTCATACATCCATCCATTATTCCTTTCTTTCAGCCATCCTTCCATTCCTTTCATCCTTTTCTCCATCCATTCATCCATCCATCCATCCATCCATCAATCTTCCATCCATCCATCCATCCATCCATCCATCCATCCATCCATCCATCCATCCATCCATCCATCCATCCATCCATCCATCCATCCATCCATCCATCCATCCATCTATCCTTCCTTCCTTCCTTTCTTCCTTCCTTCCTTCCTTCCTTCCTTCCTTCCTTCCTTCCATTCTTCTAACCCATCAATCATCCATCCATCCATCCATCCACACACCCATCCTTCGATCCATCCACACACCCATCCTTCGATCCATCCATCCATCCATCCATCCACTTGTTGAACACAAATAAGATGTTTTGAAGAATGCCAGAAACCGGTAACCATTAAAATCCATACTAGATAAAAAAAAAAGAAACTAAAACAGGTTCGGCGTAATGAGTAAATGAAAAAAGAATATTGTATGTGTGTTAACTATGTGTGTGTTAACTATCTATTTAATATTGATAACACAATCTTATATGTATCAAAAATTCATATACAATATGTAATACGTTTTTTCATGAAGAAAAATATAGCAAATACTATATAACACTAAAATAATATTTATTTATTTGTTTAACAATTGATTGATTGATTGATTGATTGATTGATTCATTGATTCATTCATTCATTGATTGATTGATTGATTGATTCATTCATTCATTCAAGTGTACAAATTACTATCTCATACACTTTGTAACAAAAAACTAGAAATTAACATGTATGTTTCATAAAATTATACTTTAACTTAAAAAAATTATAATTTAACTCAATTACGTTAATTTTAATGGAGTTAATAATATAATTTATAATTAATAAATGCATTTCTCATGGCTATGTAAGAGTCTACATATATTCCTTTAATAATATACAATTGGTGAGCACAGGAAGTGCACTTGAAATCTTTTAAACAGGCTCTTATAATATTCTTCTTGATGGTGGAAATAAGTCAACACTTCCTCTGATCCTTTTTTCTTTACTTTTTTTGTAAAACTCTTTCATATCTGCAAGGTGACAATCTGGATTCTGACACGTTCAGGGCCTTGCAGTGAATAAACTTTACAGCGTGTGTGAAAGTGTGTTTATGTTTGTCTGTGAAAAGGTTTAAACTGATGGATTTAAATGACTCAAAGGGCAGTGCAGTCAAGCTGTTTGACTTCAGTCTCTTTTTTTTTCCTTGTTCTTTTTTTTTTTACCTGGCCTGAACCAGTCAGTGCATGCAGTGATTGTCTCAGTCTTTCATTCTTTTTCTTTTTTTATAGTTCTGCGGTTTACACTGTCGAATCCTCCTCCTCTCAAAACATTTGCAACTACATTTTTTATATGATGAAAAACAGTGTTGCAGTACAATAGTCCATACAAAACTGAAAAACATCTACTCACAAGCCAGAATGATTTTTGTTTTTGCTTAATGGAAGGAATTTTAAAGAATGTTGGACGTTAAAGGACATCACATATGAAATCATATTTGTTCTAATGCATTTAATATGATATCCAAAACATATTTGTAAAATAAAATACACTAAGAATCTACAATGGCAGCACAGTGGCTCACAGCGAGAAGATCACTGCTTTGAGTCCCAGCTGGCCTAGTTGGAATTTCCGTGTGGAGTTTGCATGTTCTCCTCCGGGTGCTCCGGCTGGGTTTCCTTCGGGTGCTCCGGCTTCCTCCACAGTCCAAACACATACACTAAAGGGGAATTGGAGGAAGTAAATTGACCATAGTATATGATTGTGTGTGAATGCGAGAGTGTATGGGTGTTTCCCAGTACTGGGATGCAGCTGAAAGGGCATCCGCTGTGCAAAACATATGCTGGAATAGTTGACGGTTCATTCCGCTGTGGCAACCTTTCATAAATAAGGGACTAAGCCGAAGGAAAATGAATGAATGAATCTACAATATGAAGAAAAAAATACACTTGCTCTCCCATTAAGCGTCATGCTTTTTTTAAAGAAATTCAAACATCTGTTTTTGCTAATCGTGAATTATGAAAGTGATAAGGCAGATTTCATCTACATTTTGCAAATCTGTGTTTGCTTTTTGTCACGAACTTCTCTCGGAGGTGGGTTTAACAGCAGTGTTCAATTGTATAATTGTTAAATATAGACTTTAAATAACTAATAGACTTTGTAATAATGTCAAATTATATATTATTATATCTCTCTTTTTATTAGCGGTCACGGGAGCAGAATGAACCACTAATGTCAAAGTAAATGGCTTATTTTATGTTAAGACATTAAAATCATTGTAAGAATCTTCGTTTCATTAACAATCAATTTACATTTACAGTAAATATACTATACAATTAAATGCACTAAACTTCAGCAATGGAAATGCATTGTATTTTAGTTTACTATAAATGCTAGTACATTTTAGGGTTGTCATGAGACTGGAATTTGGTACCAATAGATACTGAAATTTTAAAAAACGTTCATTTCCCGCTAACATTTGAGCACTGTTGAGCACGTTCTTAAACAGCGCTGATTTGCCATCATGCTCAACAGAAATGACTGTGATTGACCATGAAGGTTATCAGTTCACTGAACTGGAGCATTTCAGTCATGTTGATCAGCTGGTTTGTCTAAAACAGGGGTGTCCAAACTCGGTCCTGGAGGGCCGGTGTCCTGCAGATTTTAGCTCCAACTTGCCTCAACACACCTGGACGGATGTTTCTAGAAAGCCTAGTAAGTGCTTGATTAGCTAGCCCAGGTGTGTCTGATTGGGGTTGGAACTAAACTTTGCAGGACACCGGCCCTCCAGGACCGAGCTTGGACATGCCTGGTCTAAAAGCTGACATACGAGTGATAAACTGATGAATCGCGGCTTTGAAACGCTCCAGTGTCTCTGTATCTGTGGTTACACTTGACCTTCCCGGCCAATCACAGTCATTTCTTCAACAATGCACAAATGTTAGCAGGAAATGGATGTGTTTAACATTTCAGTATAGATTGGTACCGAATTCCAGTATCGTGACAACCCTAGTACGTTTGAAAGATCAACAAACCATATTTTAATGAGTGTAAAAACAGTAAAGTTCAGGTAATTGCAATAAATATTAATGTAAACACTAATTATAAGTATATATAAGTATAAATAGCATGCATTTAATACTACACGGTTATGGTTTTTAACATGTTGCTCGGCTGCTTTAGTTGTTTTCTTGTCAAACAGTCGTCTCTATAAGCTTTTCCTTTCAGATCTATTCTCTAATGTAATCTTTCCATCCATTTAAATCAATCTCTTGAAAAACAGCAGCATACATCTTTCCGAAATCCAGGTATCATTCATGCCGTACAGCACACACAAATAGTACATGCTTTTGCAAGCCACAACAATAAAACGATCCATCACAAATCGCTCCATTTTACACTTGCATAAATTCTTCCTCTCGAGTAAATCCTGACAGAACAATAAGCCGCGCTATCTGTGTTTTAACTGGCGCTGGGAGCACCTACTGGAGCGCAGCCAAAACAATTCATTCAGATGGAATTTTGGTTCACGCCCATGTTATTTCACTCATAGTTTTTTTTTTAGAGTGAACATTGTGTTCTCTGGTAGAGTATTGCAGAAACCTGCTCTCCATGAGTACGCTGTCAGGATAGTGTTGTCAGTCTCGGTCGTGTCGGGACATGATGTGCACGAATCTGTTTTCTTCAAAATGAGGAGTAAACCAGATGGAAAATGTATAGGTGACGTGCGCTTTGACCTCCCGTTATCTGCACTGTACTATCGTAAATGTGACCTTCAGTTCGGTTTTATGATGTGACACAGATCAATGAAACGTAGACTAAAGGCCCAAATGTCATTCAGGTCAAAACATGAGTGACTTATTTCTAAATCAGCCCTTTTTAATTATTATTTTTGTTGTTGTTAAGTAATTATGCTTTTTAACAATGGCTAAGTACGTACAGCAGGTTTAACAATACACATGAGAAAACAAAACAAAATAACAAACTCAGATTGAATATGCAGTTACAGTCGATATTTGAAGTTGATATCTCAAAATATGAGCTTTCATTATGTTTGGCTGCAGTACCAAACATCAACACTAGAAGACATACGGTTTCTATTGGTGATCATACAAGAGTGCCCCAAATGTTTTGATCAATATGAACTGTATTTTTTCATACTTTGCACAATATTAGTAAAGCAGATATCAAATTATAAAGTAATATATCTAGTTTAGGTAGTATTTGTATTAATTTGTCCTCTAAAAACATCTAATAGTGAATTGCTGTAGCAAAGTAATGCTCTGGGCCTAGTTTTTCAAAAGTAATCCAGTAGGATTTTGGATCAAGGATCGGATCAAATCTTGGAAATGCGTTTTTCAAAAGTAACAGAGGGATTTTTAGTTAAGATCAGACCATGTAATCCAATTATACATTTGATTTAGCTTAAACCTGTCCTTTGGGTAATTCAGAACTTTGAACTCAGATTGGGATCTATTTGATCCAAAAAACAGGATTATCCTGATCCCATCAGAAGGGTGGATTCAGTTGTGAATTTTGAACCAAATAAACACAAATGTCACACAATTAATGGTTACGTGATGATATATAAATTCTTTCATGAAGCTTATATAAAGCATGTCACATCTAATCAGATATGATAAACAACAACAACAAAACAATATCAAGGCAGTATTGTATTAGAACAAACTAAAAATGTGAAAAGTTGATTACAGTGTTTCTGTTTCTTAACATTAAAACAAACAATGGCTGTTTATGGCTGCTGGTATTTTGCCTACCTCTTGTTCTTTGCTAGCCAGTAGACAGCACTGTTTGTTCCATTTAAGGCTCTGGTAAGCAGGATTTGGCGATACTAACATTTGGTATTTGGATCACGATGTTCCTTTAAAAAACTGTCATAAGAGTAAGATAGATTAGTTAATCCTGGATAGCAAAACATGGGATTTCCAAATCTGAACCAATTTGGTCCAGATAAAAAACAACTTTTAAAATCTTTGTTGCAATTAATAAACAACTATTGCTCAGTAATATCTAACAAAAATCAGTTACCTGATATGGAAATTCAAAACATTAAGCTTTCGAATTATATTTAGTTTGTTATGATTGCTTTAAGTTAGAACTGCAATATTATGGTTTAATAATGTAAAATGATCTCACAGTTTGTAGGGTGGCAAGTGTGTTTTAATCTATTACCCTTCCTACATAACACAAAACTTTGAAGTTTTAGACCTTTCCAATGATACATAGTTGGTCATAATTAGATTAGGATTTAATTTGATCGTGCGATGTGACTATTGTGTGCACATTGCGATATCGATGCTGAAATGATATAATACATGTATGTATGTATGTATGTATGTATGTATGTATGTATGTATGTATATATATATATATATATATATATATATATATATATATATATATATATATATATATATATATATATATATATATATATATATATATATATATATGCAATAATGGGCAAAATACTTCACAAGTCTTAAAAGTACATTCAAATCAGCTGTGCTTGTCCATACATAAGTGAAACTAATTGTACTTTTCTGAGATTGTTTTCACTTTTGATGACCATTTCAAAATACAGTCAAATATAGACTTTAAATAACTAATATACTTTGGAAACAATGTCAAATCCTGAATTGTTATATTCCCCTTTTTATCCGGAGCAGAATGAACTGTTGAAATGTTCAGCTTTCGAATTATATTTAGTTTGTCATGATTTCTTTATGTTAAGACTACAATATTATGGTTTATTAATGTAATCGTTAATGATCCCACAGTTTGGAGGGTGACAGTAAATGTTTTTTAATTTATTAGCCTTTCTACATAACAAAAAAACAAAGGGTAAAATACGTATTTACAAGTTTTAGACCTTTCCAATGATATGTAGTTGGTCAGAATTAAATTAGGATTTAATTGCAAAAAAAAAAAGGATTCAAACTCAAGCGTCCTGAAGTCTGGCCCATTAATGTTTGCTAAAAGTATACCACTCCTTGGTTTTTTCGAGACTTTTTTTGTTACCCCCAAGTCAAAAAGCAAAAGCAAAAGCAAAAAAAATATTACTTGAAGTATAACAGGGACTTTTGGTTGTATTGGTGAATGCCAGTGGAACAGTAATTATATACACCAGCACATGAGATGTTTACACACCTCGAATTGAAAGGACATCCTGCACTCTAGGCTGTTATCACTTTGCATTCTTAACTAACAAGGTTGCATGCTTGGAAAAGTCTTTCAGTAGGTTCTGTCAATGAACGCATGGTACTCCTCCGACATCCCGTTACCATATAAGGCTAATGACGATTGCAGATAGTATCTGTGTGGGTCAGCTGTTCTCTGAATGCTTTTAATATGTACAAGCATACCAGACATACTCTCTGTCCCAGTTTCAGCTCGGTTGCCATGACGACCGCACATACACTGGTAATACGGCATGCAGGAAGCTGATTGCATCTGCGTTACAGCTCATGCATGGTGTCACACTTATTTGTCAACACATGATGACTAATGTCTTCACGTTTTTAATATATCATTCAATTCAGAGGCCAATTACAACTAGAAAATAGAATCAAAAGAATATAGAAGGTGATTGAATATGATTGGTTAGGTGGTTGCAGTGTTGCTTGGAAATAAAGGTACTAAAGCTTTCAGTGAGATGGTAGTTTTTTTTAAAAGGTCCATACTATAGACTTAAAATGTACATATTAGTTCCTAAAGTTGCCATGGTGTTGTTATAGATGTTGTTTGTGTTGGTTTTATTGAATGTTTCAATGTTTGTCATGTGTTTGAGCACATGGCTTAGTCTTCGTTGTGTTTGCCATGTGCTTCTCTGTTCCTGCATTCTTGTTTCTCATTACCACACATCCTTGTTTAGCCCTCATCTAGTTCGCCATTAGTGTAACTGTCTTCACCTGGTCCTTGTGTGCTTTTCTCCCTTTACATTGTGCTCTCTACCCTCATGTCATTGTTGGTTCTTTGCTTGTGAGTCTGTGTTTTGTGTTTGTGTCAGATTGTAGCTCAAAAAGTTCAATAAAACTAGCTACGTGCCTTTATGTTCATGAAAATAAGCGAAACAATACATTTATTGTTTGTACTACCCACTACTGTGATTTGCACTGTAGATCTGCCTGAAGATGAGGACCGACACATAGCTGCTATGTATATGATGTTTTTTTTGTTATATTATACTATTTCTTGTTAGGATTTCTATTGGAACTGTGGAGCCAATGCTACGAAATTTCAATCTGTGTATACGTATACGTGAATGACAATAAAGTACTTGACTTGATTTATATTTTATCAAATCGCATAAAATATGTACATGCAAAACCTGTTTTGCAAAGCTAAGTATCTGAACAAATTATATTCCAAATTTAAAGTTGATGTCACAAAAAAATAAATATGCTGTGGTACCAAACATCACCACCAGAGTTTCCATTGGTGACCAAACAAGGGCGCACAAAATTTTTTGAGGAATATGAACCATATTTTTCATACATTTTACAATCTTAGTAAAATAGATATACGATTCTAAAGAAGTTTGGGCAGTTTAGGTGGTATTAGATTTGAATTTAACCTCTAAAAAAAGCATCTAATACTAAATTGCTGTAGCAAATTCTTTCTTCCTGCACTTTTGCTTCCCTTTACCACACACCCTTGTTTAGCCCGCATCTAGCCGCCAATAGTGTAACTGTCTTGACCTGGTCCTTGTGTGCTTTCCTCTCTTTATATTGTGCTCTCCACCCTCGTTTGTGAGTCTGTGCTTTGTGTTCGTGCCTTAATATCTAGAATCTTCTCAGCCAACATTCCTGTTTATCCTATTTTTAAATGCCTTTATATGCCTTTCCTGATTTTTTTTCGATTAGTAATTTTTAATAATTAGTTTTGTAGTAAAATCGGTTTTGTTTTACTTCTAGTTATTCGCTATTGCTCTAGTCATTGATTTATTAATTTAGCATTTTATTACTCTCTACAGTTTAAGAGTATCTCCTTTTAGTTTAGTTTTTTTTAGTTTTATTTTGTTTATCACTTGTGTTTGCCTTAAGTCGCAGTCTCACTGCACTTTTCGCCCCATAGACTTCCATTCATACGCATGCGACTGTGGCAGACTGGAAACGCAAGCTCGTGTGACAATTTGCAAAATTTGCTGTGTGGGACAGTTCAAGCTTGGTGAAATCTGACCTGCGAAATCGCAATCCCAATCGGTGATCCAAACATGACATGGACCAATCGCTCACTTTTATCAACGTCTAATCATATTGTCTCTTTTCGTAGCGACGTACAACAGAATTTCGCAAGTATAAACTCTAGTGTGACCAAAGCTTAAGTATGTCCTCTGTGTTTGTCTTTGGCCATATGGCTAGCTAATACACAAAGCAAACACTCCAGTAAAATAGTAGACACCTTTATACATATGGACATGTTCATATTCAATTGATTTCAACACAGTGGGTTTAATCAACCCAGTTCACAAAAACTGATGCTCGTGACCTAATATTATTTAATACTTACGTTTATTTATTTAAGATTTTCTGGACTAGCTACCCAATAAAATACACTATTTTAAAATATATTGTTGACGTGAAATACAATAACTCATACCATGAAATACATTTTTGGTCCTTCCACACACCCTTATAGTTGCTACATTGATATGATTGGTTGCTAGGGTGGTCTTTGGTGCTAGTTCTCTACAACATTTTAACCAATATACAGTATATGGAACACTTCATAGTGCTATTTACTGCTCAGAAACCCTAACTAACTTATACAAACGGAAAATATTAATAGCAAAAATAACAATCTTGATGTTTAACAGAGCACAATTTAATTTTTTTTTTATTTCCTATAATGTTTTTTTCTTTTGGAGAAATTATTATTGGTTATATAGCCTTATATGGCTACATATTTCGGCTAGAATAAAATAAGTTTTTAATTTTTGAATAACTATTTTAAGGTCAATATTAGTAGCTCCTTTACGCAATATTTGTTTTCGATAGTCTACAGAACAAACCACTGTTATACAATGACTTGCCTAATTACCCAAACTTGTCTAATTAACCCAGTTAAGCCTTTAAATGTCACTTTGAGCTGAATACTTGTGTCTTAAAAATATCTAGTAAAATATTATGTGCTGTCATCATGGCAAAGACAAAATTATATTAGAAATGAGTTATCAAAAGTATTGTGTTTAGAAATGCGTTGAAAAAAATATTCTCTCCATTAAACATCAATTGGAGAAAAAATAAACAGGAAGCCTAATAATTCTGACTTCAGCTGTATTTCAGTCCCATTATGACAAAGACACACTGGCATTCTGCATTGCATCACCACAGTGTGTGTTCTGGATAGTTCTTGCGATACTTGCAGACGTGTAACTATGCACGGAATGCCTCCGTGCGGCAGCTTGCGCAAGGTTACACTTTATCTCAAGTTCAAGTTGAGTAAATTCTTTTTACCCCAATAAAAGAGCCTTTATTAGACGGGTCTTACACAACATCCTGTTCATAAAAACAGTGGAATCGCAATGAAAACACCTATTGCAGAGTAGATAACGGGGCGCGGACAATAATATCTTCTCTGATCCGGGTTTGTTTCTGAAACTTTCTCTGTATTTGATCTGTTTTTATCCGTGCTGAGGTGATGTGGCTCTTAACCTGAGCTACGGGACAATTCCACTTGAGCCTTTATTTCCCATCAGATAGGATTCTGACCCTTGATTGACACCACCAGAAGAAACCTTGATCTTTTTTTACCTGTGAAACCTCGGATGAAGCTTCCAGCTCTCTCTATGAGTAACTATGGAGTATAAAAATATTGAACCACCAGTTCATTCTGCTTTTGCCCTATATCATATACAGTTGAAGTCATAGTTATTAGCCCTCCTGAATTATTAGCCCCTCTGTATATTTTCGCACAATTTCTGTTTAATGGAAATAAGATTTCTAAACACAACAGTTTTAATAACTCATTTTTTAGTATCTGATTTCTTTTATCTTTGCCATGATGACAGTACATAATATTTGACCAGATATTTTCAAGATATTCAGCTTAAAGTGACATTAAAAGGTTTAACTAGGGTAATTAGGCAAGTTAGAGTAATTAATGGTTTGTTCAGGAAACAATCAAATAGAAATATTGTTTATCAATATTGACCTTAAAATGTTTTTTATTTAATTAAAAATTAAAACTTTCATTCTAGCCAAAATAAAACAAGTAATGCCGCCTTCAGACTGCAGGAATTTCAAAGTAGTCGTGTAACGGATGTTTTCAGACTACATGACTATCTGGAGTAGCGTTCCATTGCTGCTGTGTTTACACTGCAGGATGGATTGGCGGCAGGGCAATGACGTTACAATAGGAAGAATCATCGACAACTTTGTCTCGGTCTACGTCTCACAACTAAACACACGCAAGAAGTGACATGCACTGTAAACCCGAATTAGTTGACTTTACTAGATTGTTGCGTGGAAACCCGTTGCACGAAATAAGATTAGTTTTTACATTTATTCAACTAAACAGGTTAAGCTGTATTAAAAGAAAATCTTTAGTGGGTGTAGAAGACAAATCAAATTTGGATTAGTAGTCTTTACTAAAAATCATTAGTTCACATTACTAATTTTATAGAGGATATGTTTTGTAAAATGATTATTAAATTGAACGTAACATATAATAATGTAAAAAAAATGCGTTTATGCAATGATAATTGTTATATTTATGTAATCTATTATAATTAAAAATAATGCCACTCAAATTTTACAATTTTAAGCACAAAGAATCAAACAACCTTTCAATTTTTTTATTTTTGTTAAAGTTTCATTCACATTTCTTTCTGGCATTAGCAATCATTGCTAATAGAACAATTGTACAAATTTTGCAGTGAATCGAAAAGCAATTTAATTATTTAATGTCTGTAGCTTGGGCTTTAAGTCACTGTAGCCCAACATGAGGAGAAATTTGTTGGATGAAGAGAAAAGTGTTCTTCGTCGACTTGGGGTATAGTAGTCCAAAGAGAATGCACAGCTTTTGACAAGTCTTTGATGCAGTCCATCACAAGTTGTCCCTCAATGATCATCTTAACTGAGGCTTTGTCTGCAATAAGAATAGGATTTCAAGGTGGTGGAATGACTGGATCATCAGAGTCCTACCAACAGAGAGGAACAGTTATGTTTCTCATTACATAATTATCAATAATGTTTAATAAATAACTTTTAATGACAGAGACAAAAGATAATATGTGAATTGGTTTTGACCAATTTACTTTTGCTTCAGTTACACTGCAAAAGGTTTAATGCATTCTACAATGTTAAATTTAGCATTTACTTATTGACCCTCATTCCCAATTTAACTATAAGACTTGTGTATCTTCATCTTTCCCTCAATTTATAGTCACAAAGCCAATTTATCTTTAAATTGAAGTTTGACTTTTAAAACGGGGACACAAAAATCACAGGTATCATTAAAAATAACTTAAACTGTGTTCTGAAGAAACAATCTTGTGGGTTGAATATATTATGACATGTTAGAGAGTTTAACAAGATGTTTTGCTATTCTTAAGTTTCAATGTTTTAAACCAAGTGTGAACGTTTAATAAAATGTAAGGACCATGCATTAATGGAAAGAATGTTTTCAAGGTCCTTTAATAAATCCATTGAGACAATATGTTACTTACAAAGCATGGTTTAAAGAAGTCTGCAGGCTTGTCCTCCAGGAGAATCAAAATCTGTAGGCTCTTGAGTCTGTTAATAAATAAATGAATAAATAAATAAATAATGTTGGACAAACATTGTATTGAACAAACAATATAGTAACACTTGGGAAATTTTCAATAATTTAACTGTTAAAAAATAATGCAAATATATAATGGACATGAACCAACCTTGGTTTGCTGTAAAAGCTCTGACAACAGCTCTCCAACATTCCTCCTCTTTAACTGAAAGATCTCAATTAAACAGACTGTGTTGATCAAACATTTCGGTAACACTTCATAATAACTACACACTATGAATCATTTATTAAGCACTAGCATCTAGTGAATTCATTATCTGTTAAGCATTAACTCTACATTATTAAGCGGTAGTAAGCAGTTTATAACTGCAGCTACAAATAGCGTATTCTTGACTTATAAACACATTTATAATGTGCTTATTATATGTACTTTCATACTTTGTTAATAATTTATTTTTCATTACTAAATGAAGTATTGCATTATTTACAAACCATTTGTATTTAAGAGTAGTTGAGGGTTTTTAGAATCATTCAGAATGAGTTAGTAATTATTAATAAACTATTGAAATCAATGTTTATATATCTTATCATTCAGGCACGTAGTAATGGTTACTATATATGTTAATAAATGCTTCATTAACTCAACTTCATGCAGTTTTCTGACCAATCTAAAGTGAGGACTATTTATGCTTTATAAATCCCTTATAAATGACAGTTAAAGGCTTAATATCAAATGAACAATAATCTTTGCAATCTTATCTAAAAATTTAAATTACTTTAAAGTTTAAACATTGCTGAATGACAAGAGTGTCAAAATACATAAAATTGGATAAAACAACAACAATATAATAATTTAACAATATAATAGGATGCAATGTTTAAACTGTACAGTAATTTTATTTTAGATTAGGTTGCAAAGAATTATTTTTCATTTGATGCAGTTTATATGTGTATCTTCAAATGAATAGGAATGAATAGTGTCATTTATGTTGTTTTTCCTGTTTAGAATTTAACTGAGCCTTTAATTGTCATTTATAAGCAATTTATAAAGCATGAATAGTCCTTACTTTTGTTTAGGTCACAAAACTGGATGAAGTTGAGTTAATAAAGCATTTATAAACATACAAAATTAACTAATTGTAAATGCCTGAATAATAAGATATACAAATGTTGATTTCAATAATTTATTAATAATTTACTAACTCATTCTGACTGATCTTAAAAAACAGCCAACTACTCTTAAATACAAATGGTTTGTAAATAATGTGATACTTAATTCATCAATGAAAAATGAATAATTAACAAAGTATGAAAAGTACATTTAATAAGCACATTATAAATGTGGTTGTAAGTCAAGAACAAGTTATAAACTGCTTACTAATGTTTATCAACGTAGAGTTAATGCTTGACAAATAAAGAATTCACTATTTGCTAATGCTTAATAAATGATTTATAGTGTGTAGTTATTATAAAGTGTTACCAAATTCCCGCTTGAGGTTCTTTCCCACTGCTGAATTACAAGAACACCTGCAAAACAAGAGAAAAAAACAGAATATTAATATTTCTAAACTAAATCACTAAATACTTCAAATAAATTAAAAATAGGTCAATAATAATAAAGTAAATAATAAGTTGAAGTAATAATAAAGTAAATAATAAAGTGACACAAAATACTGTAAGCAACACTTAACAGTGAGATAAAATAATAATAGAAAAATGTTATTACATTCTTAAACATACCTGATCTACTGTAAAAAGTGCAGGCCAGCGTAGCAGGACCCACCTTATTGCAGGTTAAGACTCCTCCACTTTTTTGCAACGTAAGGTCCATCTTTAAACGGCAAATAAGAAATGTTTAGAAAAAGCTGCAACTATAACTGTAACTGTACTGTGAAAGTAAATCAATTTTGCTAGTGACCTCAACTTCTATACAGTTTAAGCAGTGCTTAATTTGTGATTTGAGAGGTCTCAGAACAGATAGGGGTAACTGATCCGGCATGTTACCCGAGGATGGAGAGGTGTCGCGCATGAAATTGGGGAGCGAGGGGTAATGGTGCAGTGGATGGCGGAGGGGTGTCGCGGACGGCAGTGAAGAGGGTTGGGGAGTCACGGAAGAAAACGAAAGTGAACAGCGGACGGGGGAGAAGGGCGGTTGAGGAGGGGGATCGGTAAAATGACGTGCCGGACCAATGTAAACTCGCCCTTCACAAAAAAATCAGTTTCATGTGAAACTTTTAGCGTTATTAAAGATTTATAATATTTAGCGTTAGCCGCTAGCATGTGCTCATGCATGGACTCGTGCTACTATTACGAACCAACACGACGTGTAATAATTATCACGTTTTACAGGGAACATGTTTTAAACAGTGAACATACAGAGAAACAGTAGATAACGTTAACGTTATAAACGGTGGCTAGACAGAAAAGGCACATGTATATAATATTATAACCTAACTGTGAACTGACAGGGAAAATAGCGCTAACTGACATATTCATAGCAGAGACAATATTTTGAGTTCAGCATCAGTGTGGATTTTCAGTTATCAGTTTTGTCAGAAAAACATTTAAACTGATAAAAGCTTCTTTGCACACTTACCGTGTCATGTTGATTTTCAAAAATCCGCGGTAACCCAGCATCCTAAAAGCTCCAGGCACTCACTGAGCGTTTTGCTCACGTCACCTCAGCCAATCAAGGCCCCACCCCTCTCTAACAAAAACATAAGGAAGGGAGTTGTCCCTGCTTAACATGATAAGTAAACTAATTTTTTCTTCTGATTAGTGCAAATAGCTAATTTGATTTAGTAATGACACAATTTCTTAAAGAACAATAAATAATTAGTAATGATTGCTTAAAATGTTTTATAAGCACAAAATCCGGGTTTACAGTGTGGAAACAACGCGAGGTCATGTAGTATATCTTTTGTTATTAACTACATAGTGAGAAAGAAACCTTTATGGCCTGTTTCCACTGAGTGGTACGGTACGGGTCACTTTTGTCAGGCATGTGTCTCCACTGCTAAAGGGTACCAATGGTAGGCGTGGTGTATGACAAAAAGTTTCAGTCAACGTCATTCTCGCTCAAGCAAATGTCTAAGTAAAGCTGTACAGGTCGTTCACATATCATTTAAGAAAGACACTTCTCACAAAACAGATGCTTTATACACATAAATACTTTCTGAACCTAATTTGATTATAACTGTAGATCAATGATGTGAAATAGTCTACTGTAAGGTCTGCAATTTTATAAAATAAATAACATATATGAACACATACAGACCCTTACACTCTCCAATATGTTACCAATTACAGAAAAAACCTCTCATCTGTGTCTTTATTCTTTACCAGCACATGTAACTTCTGTTAGGAAGTAATTCCATCATTCAGAGTTCATTATAGTCCTAAAGGTGATGATAATAGTTAAACATGGCAGTTTGTACATGTTTTAGGTTGCTGAAACAATCATTTGCTCCTTTGTTTTTCCAGTTTCTCCTTTGTTTTATTTCTTTGTATTCATTCTCCTGACTTGTGTATGTGCGTTTGTCTGTAAACCAATAGAGGTCACCTGTGTGGCTAGCTTCGCCTTTTGGTACCCTTTTGTTGTGCTTTGGAAAGGGTACCAAAAAGTGGGACAGTACAGTTCGCTTTTTGGTACCTTTTGATAGTGGCTATAAAAGCATAACGAACCGTACTTGTACAATACCTTACCACTCAGTGGAAACGGGCCTAAGTAAGTAGGGTAGAAAATGTACTTATTTTGCTCACCTGGGTTTTGAAGGAAATTAGCGATTTCTTTAAACGTTTTTCTTTTTCGACATGTCCGATCAGACATGTCAAACAGGTGATGATAAAAGTTGCTCCTGCCAAATTTCAACAGGGTGCTCCTGCCAAACTTCCACTAGTTTTTCCTTCATTTCTTGAGTCCAAATAGACCAAAAAGAAGCCCTCCTCCAACCTCCCGCTGACCTGAAGACACTCATACTATTGGATGCTGCTTCCTCATTGGCTTAGGTAATCGCAGATGTTATTTTCAATCAGAATACATTTCACATGGCATCATTTTGAATCGCCGACCGCTTCAGATGTTTAGCATGCTAAATATCTCACAGGTGTCGGCGACTCATTGGCGATTCTCTCAGATCGAGTCTTTGATAGTTCACACAGTGTGATTGTTACTCACGTGATCGAGCACCGATTTGCCTGTGATTTCAGGCATTTGTCGGCAGTTTCTCAAAACCTGTTGGCCTGCCAAAATGAGGGCTAAAATCATACAGTCTGAACACAGCATAAGACTTTCTTCAGAAGAAAACAAATATTATAAGAAATACTGTGAAAAATTCTTTGCTCTGTTAAACATCATTTGGGAAATAAAAAAAAAATAAAAAATTCACAGGAGGGCGAATCATTTTGACTTCAACTGTATATGCAACAGCGCTTCCAATATCTGTCATTGTCATTGTGCAGCAGCTGCTAGTCAACATGCTGCCTGTGCAAATGAGCCACAGAAAGATACCGGAGGCTTAATTAGCACTGTGCGATTTTTGTCCCCCAGTCAAAGCCTTTTGCACTCTCATTGTTTTTAATTACTGCAGGAAATTCAGTAGTGATCGGCACAGCCATTTAAAGACTTTTGCTGGCTCCACTGAACACAAGTTGACGGAGTTCACTTCCCACAGTGAGGCGTTTCATGTTGTGTGAAAAAAATGAATATATATATATATATTAGATGTATTAACTGGCAAGAAGACATTTAGACTTTGTTGAAGGCAACATTTTTAGCCCTCCTGTGACACTTTAAGACTTTTTAAAATATATATTTCTCAAGTGATGTTTAATAAAGAAAGCATAAATTCACAGTATTTCCTGTAATATTTATAGTTTTTCATTTTTTAAAAAACATATTGAGGACAATATTATTAGTCTTTATAAATAGTCTTTATTTATATCTTTATTTATTTATTAACGCTCTTTTTATTTATCTGTCTGTCTAGCAATCTATCTATTTTTTTATTACTATTATTTGATTTATTTATGTTGTTTTATTTATTTTGTTTAATTTATTTTCCTGTCTGTCTTTTTATTTATTTAGTTATTTAACTCTGTCTATTTATTTATTTATTTATTTATCTATCTATCTTTCTGTCTTTTTTTATTTATTTAGTTAGTTAGTTAGTTAGTTTGTTAGTTAATTAATTAATTAATTTATTTATTTATTTATTTATCTGTCTATTTATTTATTTATTTATCTGTCTGCCTGTCTATTTGTTGATTTATTATTTATTTATTTAGTTATTTATTTATGTCTGTCTATATATTTATTTATTTATATATTTATTTATTTATTTATCTGTCCATCTGTCTATTTATATATTTATTTATCTGTCTGTCTATTTACTTATTTATCTTTCTGTCTATATATTTATTTATATATTTATTTATCTGTCTGTCTATTTACTTATTTATCTGTCTGTCTATTTATTTATTTATTTATTTATCTGTCCGTCTGTCTATTTATTTATTTATTTATTTATGTATTTATCTCTCTATTTATTTATTTAAATATCTGTCTGTCAGTCTGTCTGTCTGTCTGTCTGTCAATCTATTTATTTTATTATTATTATATTTATTTTGTTTTATTTATTTATATATCTGTCTCTATTTATTTTGCATTTATTTATTTTGTTTATTTATTTATTTATCTCTGTCTGTCTGTCTATCTGTCTATTTTATTATTTTTGTAATTTATTTAGATTATTTGTTCATTTATTTATTTGTCTGTCTGTCTATCTATCAATCTATCAATTTAATTAATTATTTTCTATTTTTATTGATTGATTGATTTATTGGTTGATTGATTGGCTGGCTACAGAACAAACCACTTTTGTCCAATGACTTGACTAATCCTAATTAACTCAATTAAGCCTTTAAACTGCACTTTAAGCTTAATACCAGTCTCTTGCTAAATAACTTAAAAAATATTATTATCATCAGCCAAAGAAAAACAACTTAAAAACACTCTGCAGGAGGGCTAACCAGCTTTAATCAGTTTGCTCAGTAAAATCAGCACTTGTTAAATAATGTACTTTAAAAGTATGCACTTAAATGTTTTCAAAGACTAATTTGCATGTGAACTGCAATTAAATGTAAATGTAGTATAGTTTAACATTATATCAAATGCAATTAGCTGAACCTTAGCTGCCTTTTGGTCCTATACCTTATGTAGAACATAAGTACGTCTTGATTTATCATTTCGTAATTACTGCTATTGCCTTTAAAAAGAGATCAAAGATTATACTGTCAATTGTACTGTGCATTTATAGTAAATTAAAATATACCTTGATTATATGTCTCAATTGACAGTTGAATGGCATGGACACTGAAAAAAGTGTTGCATGCAAAACTGTTGCAAACAATTTATTTGTGTTGAATTTAAACAAACAAATTAAATTTAATAATGTTCAACTTAATTTGTTTGTTTAAATTCAGCTCAAATAAATTGTTTACAACCACTTAACGTAATAAAATCGAGTAAATCCAAGCAATCATCTTTGAATAATTTTTTTCGGTGTATGTAAATATACTTGAAATTACATACACATTTGAAACTGCCACTATGCTGACACATAGGCATTTGTAGCTCCGCCCTCTTTTGAAAAGAGCAAAATCTCATTTGAATTTAAAGCGACAGTCAGAACGAAAGCCTAAAAAGGGTAGTTTTAATGTGGTAAACATTATTTGTGGGGTATTTTGAGCTGAAAAACACACACAATGTAAACAATACAGTGGTCCCTCGTTATTCGTGGGAGTTACATTCTAAAAATAAACCCGCAATAGGGGAATCCGTGAAGTAGTACACTTTACTTTTTACAAAGAGTCTAGATGTTTTAAGGCTGTAAAACCCCTCACTACACACTTCAAACACTTTTTCTCAGACAGGCATTAACATTTTCAATCTTGTTTAAACACTCTCAAAGTTCAAACATTCATAGAAAAATAATAATAATTTATTTAAAATTAAATTATTCAGACGGCTCTCTGTGGTGTGGCAGAAAACCCAGTCGTAGCTGGGCATCGCAGACATCCGTTGACTTGCAACGCCGAGGTGTGTACCCTGATGTAAACCTATGTTTACAATTCTAAAATGCATGGCGCTGCGTGGCTCAGTGCATCGGGTGTACGACCCCATTTGTGATGGTCTTTCAGTTGGCAGTTACAACACTTTTTGCATCCTTGTTGAAATTCACTCTGCTAGCGATCGAAGATTTATGTTACTTTGGCAAGCTGAACGCATTCTGTACTGTACAGGAGACACAGAGGAGATTGAGTCATAATAGTCTACAGCCAATCAGGACACAGAACATAATGCTCTGTAAAAAAGCATGTAAAAAAAATTTGCAAAACTGTAAAGCTGCAAATGGTGAGCTGTGTTATAGTGAGGGACCATTGTACTGTAAAAATTACAGTATCTCACTGGCAATTTTGGTTGCCAGTAATACTGTAAATCTACAAGGAGTCCATTGCAATTGGATGAGTTAAATTGTAAATAAATATATGCAATTGTAATGTAAAAAAATACAACTCAATTGTAATTATTTTTTTACAGTGTACTTGTAACTTTACAATATTACTGGCAACCAAAACTAGTAAGTTACTGTAAAACTTTAGAGTTTTATTATTATTATTTTTCACAGTGCACTCTAGGGGCATGATAGACACTTGTTAAAAGGGGCATAATAGGTCACTTTTAATACAATTAAGCACCTTGCAGGGAGAATTGAGATTTTTTTATTCATTTCTAAAAGATCTCTGTGTTCCGGACGGTGCAGGTCGAATGACTTTTTGGAGTCAGGTTAACATTTAAGACGATCCCCTTGTTAAAGCACTATCGCATTTGCTGTTCTCTTTCGATTCCCAATACGCCTTAAGCTAAATTCTGCAAAAATCACTTTCAAATATCACGTCCCCGAAACTCCGAGCTCTGGATAATAATAACAGGAGAGGGAGTAATATTCGATACTCTGCCGAAAAAGGACGCCGTTAAAAAAAAAAACGTCCCCATTCTTTATTCATGCTACATCCCGGGCAATATCATTGTACAAGGAAACTTTATATCACAGAGAATAAAAAAAAGAAGATAAAAAGAAACAGAGGGGTATAAATCGATGCTGGCTGTGAAATCTGACCCAGTAAAAAGTCTTCTCGTTGACAAGACGGGTGGCCGGTGTGTGTACGCAGCGCTGCTGTAGTAAATCCTTGCAGATTTCTCCCTGGGGACATGTGGTGAAGTAGAGGGCCAGCGTTTGACAGAAACATTATTCAAATCATCCTCCTCATCTTGCTTTTTTTGAGCTCTTGAATGTAAAGATCTGACATTTAGACTTCATTTCGAGTGAATGTAAAGAGAAAAGGTATGTTCTGTCCTTCTGTCGCGGTTATGACAGACCACCCCAGAGCGTATCTGTTTATGAATTAAATATTTAATTTGGACACGTTCCACAACCTGTCGCCCAGTGCCCGCCACAACAATGAAAAGGTCGTGTCACATCACTCTAATCGCCCTGAACGTGCTACTATGTGCTTCCTGTGTTTGCGTAACAGCGAAAGGAGAGAAATGCAGGTTTGAGTGTGACATGCAACAACAGAAAGCACTTTATCGTCTATCAGCATGTCCAGCGAACACACTCAGGTTTGACAGGCATTACTTTTCTCTCTTGACAGCTATGGTGTAACAAGACCTTTGCTATTTGAAGCAACTTCTGCACCAAAATAAGTTGAAAAACACCTCAAAGCATCAAAAACGAAACGGTAAAAAGCTCTTGGCAAGAATTCTCGAAATGAAAACAACAAACATTGGGAATATTCAAGTTGGTGTCTGAACAACTGCGTAATGACTGTGCAATTACAATAATCGGGTTGCTCACTATAATAACAATAATTGTTCACCAGACACATTTCGCAAAGGGTGTTCACATTCGTGTATTCGAAAACCTCTGGACGAGAATGCAAAGGCTTTAAAAGCTGAACTATTTTTAACTTGACATGTCATCTTAAAAATGCAACAATGAGAAGCTGTGAAATCAAGGTCAACGGGTGTGTACAGATATTTCAACTTTTTTAAAAATGTAGAAACTCCTTTAGTGGGTAATTGGGTTCAAGGTTATAACTGAAAATATAGACAGAGTAATCAACTGTACTGACTGATAACCAGACTTTGTTATAGGGATTATTCACCCCCCAAAAATGTACGCTTACTCACTATTTACTCTCTCCCTCGAGTGGTTCCAAATATTTATACGTTTATTTCTTCTTTTGAAATCTAACAAGATATTTTGAAGAAATTATGAAGAAGTAACCATTGACTTCCATAGTACAAAAAGGCTTTTGAAGTCAGTGCTTACAGGTTTACAGCTTTCTTCTAAATATCTTCGTTTGAGTTTAACAGGAGAAAGAAACTCATAAAGGTTTGGAACAAGTAAAGAGATAAAATGTTCATTTTTGGGTGAACTGTCTCTTTAAAGTGGACTTTGTTTGACAGTTCCCAGAAATTAAAAAAATTAAAATGTTTATATACATGGGTCACTCAGTTTTATTCAACATGTTCTCTACATCAGTGGTCCCCAACTCCCAGGCCGTGGATCAATTGGTGCCAGGTCGCACAAGAAGTCATTAATCATTTTCATTTTATTTATTAACTGAGTCTGAATGATCTTTTATTTTGAAAAACCTTTTATTTTGAAAAATGACCGAATTCTCTCTCTTACATCTCGGTCAGATATCCCAAAATTTAACCCAGAAGCAGCAAGGTGAGTGAGAAACACGTCTTTGGAAAGTTTCTTTGGCAGTTCCCAGAAACTTAAAAACTAAAGTAGAGAATGTTTATATACATGGGTCACTCAGTTTTACTCAGCATGTTCTCTACATCAGTGGTCCCCAACTCCCGGGCCGTGGATCAATTGGTGCCAGATCGCACAAGAAGTCATTAATTATTTTTATTTTATTTATTATCTGAGTCTGAACGATCTTTTATTTTGAAAAACCATTTATTTTGAAAAATGACCGAATTCTCTCTCTTACATCTCGGTCAGATATCCCAAAATTTAACCTAGAAGCAGCAAGGTGAGTGAGAAACACGTCTTTGGAAAGTTTCTTTGGCAGTTCCCAGAAATTAAAAAACTAAAGTAGAGAATGTTTATATACATGGGTCACTCAGTTTTATTCAACATGTTCTCTACATCAGTGGTCCCCAACTCCCGAGCCGTGGATCAATTGGTGCCGGGTCGCACAAGAAGTCATTAATTATTTTAATCATATAACCTAAAATTTAACCCAGAAGCAGCAAGGTGAGTGAGAAACAGACATCTTTCGAAAGAATCTTTGCGAAGGGGAAAAGGACCAGTGAAGGACCCACGACCTGCCAAGAAATGGATCCGCAACCCATTTATAAACAAATCAGGTGAATCCAGCATGTCTGAACAAGAAAAAGATCAACTGCTGGAGATCGCAAGTGACAGCGGCCTTTTAGGGCCATTCACATATTGTGTCTTTTCTGCGCGCAAGTTCGTTATTTCCTATGGAGGTGTGCAGCTGTGTATTCAAGTTGAATACGTCTCAATTTTTCAGAAAGCCACGAGCGCACCACAAGTCATGTGACAAGAACTGAACGATCAGCTTCATACTTTGTATGGAATATAAATATTTCTAAACACTGAATTGCTTTTTAATTCTCTCCATTAATGAAACTTTTATCAGAGTTGTATCAGCAATGTTTTGTCAGCTTGTCATCCTGGTCATCCAAATGGTTGATGGTTGCATAGCAATCTACATACAGGGAGCCCCCCCGAGCTGCGGTAAAATGGTCATGCATTGACCAGTCTCTGGTGATAAAAAGGTTAGGGACCACTGCTCTATGTCATAATAATATCTGTTATCTGCTATTGTTTACGAATCCTTGGTAGAGCTACAAAACACAATGTATCCCAAAGCAGGGTTGCCAATTCCATGCTTTTCTGGACCCTTTGCTGCGGGCTGTTTTTCCTTTTTTCTCCATGGATTAAAGTTTTGACATATTGCGTGAATTATATTTATATGGTTACAATAATAATCTATATACCAAAAGTATATTCAAAGCCAAAACAAGATCATTTTGCTTACCCCATTATTAGCAGTCTATTTTGTTTGTTAAGGAAAAACTCACTTTTTGAGTGGAAACGAAAGTTGAGTGGACATCAGAACCCAATGTCAAATCGACGTCAGTGTCAAATGTTGGACAGACTTTGGATTTTGGTCACTTTTCGATGCAAGCTAAAAGCAACCAAATATCAATGTCCAATGATGTTACAGCTTGACGTCGTGTGGACGTTACCATTAAAACGTCTGTCAGATTTTGGATTTTAATTGCCATACCTGACAAATAATTGTCAGTATTTGACATCAATGTGATGTTGGTTTAAGATGTTGGACATCCAAATAATGTCCCTAGATGCTGGATAGACATTGAATTTTAGTCGCCTGACATCACAACCTAAATCTAGCCTAGTATCGTCTTATGATGTTGTGTGTCTGCTGGATAGTTTTGACATAATTTCAAGACAATTATATTTTACTTGCTTAAAATGTTTCTTAAAATGTTGCTTAAAATGCTTCTTAGTTTTTGATATATGAACAAAAAAACCCCCCAAAAAAATGACTTTTTGCAGTGTGCCAAGCACTATTGTTTTGCCCGCCAGGAGGGGCTTTCACCTAATCATGTGACATCATGTGAAAGCCATCAATAACTGCTTGGTAAAAGCTTGCATGTATTGATAAAGTATCTCCTGAATGACAAACGTTCTGTGGTAGTAAAAAAAATAGAGAAAAACTAAGAGAGAGAAAGACGTGTGTGTTCTGCTCGGGGCAAGATCTCTGTAATGCACTTTGCAATGCTTGTGGTGCAACACTGAGGCGCTGTCATCCATCAATGCTTTGACACAGGAAGTGGACGCAACCCTGCCTGTCAGACAACAGGGTGGCACAGGGCCATTATTTCACAGCATCAAACAGTAATCCACTGCAGTGAACCATCATCACACCCTTAAATCTGGTACTGTAAATGACACAAACCCAAGAGTGACTCAAGTTCGGAAAACATTACACGTTGTGCTTTTGCTAACCTGTCATCTTGTGGCTCAGGTGAGTCACCGTCATGTCAGACAAGCCAAGATCTGATGAATCAGAAAAGTCTATAGTCTGACTTCATGCAGTCAAATCAGGAAACTGTGAGTCAGTTGCCAAATCATCAACAGTTTGCTTTAAGTTCACGGTCCAGTTTACACTGTTTAATCCTGCATCACACGTTGAGTGAAAAGGACAGAAGACCCTCACAGTGCACCAGCCAGCCCACTTATCTGCCATCAGCATAATCTGTACACATAGACCATTCAAGCTCTGCTGCAGCACAATGCCTTTGTTTGCCTAGCAATAGAAACCAGTTGTCCACTGCTGAGTCAATATTTACACCCTATTGGAATGTGGGTAGCGCTGCCTCTCTAATACTAGAGCCCAACCTTATGTTCAATTTTCCTGTCTAGCCCTTCTCTCTCTTTTCATCAACTGTTCTGTACACTTCCCATGAATCAAAACACAACTCCTAATGGGCTCACAAATAAAGGGCTTCCACCTGCAGTTTCTGGCCTGAGATCTTTGTCATCCCAATGCAGTCACTTAAGGCCCTGCAAAAATGGCTGTAATGAAGTTCATTATGAGTTTGTTTGGCAATTGGAAATATCTCACCAAAGCAAACATTTGGGGCAAATTAGTTTTGACTCCTAAATATCTTTGAGCTAACGTTGGTAGCATCGATCTACTCAATAAGAAATCAAAACTTAGGCTTGTGGTCCTACTCAAAATAGCAAAGTCCACTAAAGGCGGTCGAGCATTTTTATATATGGCTCCTAATTTCTGCAAACTCTGAGGCTCAGACACACTATCTTAGCTTAAAACTAGATGAAAGACTTATCTGTTATGTACTGTATTCACACAATGCATTGCATAACTTTATGATCTTTATGATCTTGTTTAAAATGTTATGAACATGCAGCTACGCAAATTCTCTTTCTTTCGCTCTCCATTTCAACCTCGGGATGCCTATCATGAGGCTTATAGAGATTGTGCAGAACGACGCAATTAGTTTCAAGACCTGTAAAGAGATGATGCCAACCCTACAAGGACTTGAAGAGATGATGCCCACCTTACAAGGACTTGAAGAGAGGACGACAATTTCATGAGGACTTAAATAGACGATGCCAACTCTACGAGGATTTGAAGAGAGGACGACAATCCCACAAGGACTTAAATAGACAATGATAGCTCTACGAGGACTTGAAGAGAAGATGCTAACCCTACAAGGACTTGAAGAGATGTTGCTAACCCTACGAGGACTTGAAGAGATGATGCCAAACCTGCGAGGGCCTGAAGAGATGAGACCAACCCTATGAGAACTTGAAGAGAAGATACCAAACTTATGAGGACTTGAAAAGATTATGCTAACCCTACGAAGACTTGAAGAGATGATGCTAACCCTACAAGGACTTGAAGAGATGATGCCCACCTTACAAGGACTTGAAGAGAGGACGACAATTTCATGAGGACTTAAATAGACGATGCCAACTCTACGAGGATTTGAAGAGAGGACGACAATCCCACAAGGACTTAAATAGACAATGATAGCTCTACGAAGACTTAAAGAGAAGATTCTAACCCTACGAGGACTTGAAGAGATGATGCCAAACCTGTGAGGGCCTGAAGAGATGATACCAACCCTATGAGAACTTGAAGAGAAGATACCAAACTTATGAGGACTTGAAAAGATTATGCTAACCCTACGAAGACTTGAAGAGATGATGCTAACCCTGCGAGGACTTCGCAGACAACACAAACTCTTATTACTCAACTCCCATTTTCCCTGAAAATATATTATAAACATAGACATCACCTTTTCAAAAAGGACACTATATATTGTATAACTGCCGATTAACTATATATCCACCCTATACACAGCACCTTAACTTTTCTGATTTTGACTGTAGTGTAATAACATGCACCTTCTCTAAAGCTTTGGAACAATAATTATTGTCAAACGTGCTATACAGATAAACTTGAATTGAATCAGTTCATTGTGTTTACGCCAAAATTCTTTTTGGCCTCAAATGAAGAAGCCAGAGCTTTTACTGCTGTCATAATCATATGAAACAATCATAATAATTGATATCAACCTATCATTTAGGTCTCAGTTTAGTGATAGTAACAATTGTGTAAAATTAAAAAGATATGTCTGTTCCCAAACAGGTTTCCTGAACACTCCTCTATCCAGCATTGTCCAACAAACAAGCAGTCTCGCCCCAATGTGTCAGACAAGTTGAGATCATCAAAACGGTTATGAATGGCCAATAACTAACCACAAAATGGTTGCATTACTTATTCCTTAACGTATTTAGGAAATAAAGCATGCAAATATCCCAAGCTTGTGTTACAGACATCAGGGCTCATTACAACATCAATATTGCAATGCGTGCATCCACAACAGCTTAATGCAGTTTATGTTTATCCTTGCACATAGTTTTAGACCTGTGACTGTTTTACATTTTTTCTTTATAGATTTATAAATAAATACACCTCTATTCCTCTTTTCTATGCTTGTACTTTGTTTATTATATTTTATGCAGATGCACAATACTATAAAATCATCCTGTTCAATTTAAAGAGATATCATCACCCAAGATAGATAGAGCACCCAAAACAAAACAATTCTGTCATCATTGATTCTTCACTTGTTCCAAACCTGTTTTTGTGTGTGTGTGCGTGCATGTGTGTGTGTGTGTGTGTGTTCAACAGAAGAAAGAAACTGTCCAAAAGTTCCACTTGAGGGAGAGCAAATAGAGAGTAAATTTTCATTTTTGGCCTTTTCTAAACTATTCTTTTCAAATGAAGACTTATTTCCAAATTGACCTATGCAAGTCAAGAAGGAAGTAGTGCAATACATATTCAAGAAAACCAAAACATTGCAACACCAGTTTTTTTTTATTTTGTACATCCTTAGCAGATATTATTCCAAGCTAAAATCCTTGTTTCCAGAATTCACCCTACCCAAAAATGTGCCAGTCCTGCAGCCTGTTGGAGCAGGAACTGAACAAAGGTATAGCCCTCCATTGGGGAGCAGGTGTGGATAGCCTTGAGTTCAGATTATGACTGTGTGTCTAAGACTGGGATGCTATTGGAGAACCATCAAAATATGTTCTTTTCCAATATTGTGCATCCCTAACAGACATTACTCCAATCTAAAATCCTTGTTTCCAGAATTCAGCCTACCCAAAATAGGCCGGTCCTGCAGCTTGTTGGAGCAAGAACTGAACGGAAGTATAGCCCTCCATTGAGGAGCAGGCTTGGCTACCCTTGAGTTTGGGTTAGGACTGTGTGTCTAAGACTGGGATGCTATTGGAGAACCATCAAAATATGTTCTTTTCCAATATTGTGCATCCTTAACAGACATTTCTCCAATCTAAAATCCTTATTTCTAAGATTCAGCCAACCCCAAGTATACCAGTCCTGCAGCTTTTTTTGGAGCAAGAACTGAAAGAAGGTATAGCCCTCCATTGGGGGAGCAGGCTTGGCTACCCTTGAGTTCGGGTTAGGACTACAGTGTGTGTATAAGACTGAGATACTGTTGCAGAACCATCAAAACATGCTCTACTTGGCAAAATAATATAATGCTCACCATCCCCTGTCTGCCTGGAAAGATACAGCTGGCAATAAAGCCAAGGTCTTCACCACCCAGCAGATGCCTCTGCCATGAGCTCACCACATTCTCGCAGAATGACCCCTTTGTTGCCAGGGCTGCTTGGGGGCAGTGAATGGATTAGAGCAGGAATGTGCAACATTGCGACCGCAGAGCTGATAAACTGGAGCTCGTCCCTGTACTGTTATCCCTTGAACCCCTCTTCCTTTCTTCCTAAGGTCTAGTTGTGAAATGCACAGCCACTGTTATTTATAACACATCTTTAAAAAAACATTGCGAATGCATTTGCTAAGACGAGAGAACTAATTCATTTACAAATTAACTTATGTTTAATAAAATTAAATGTTGCAGGGAGAAAGTATTGAACACATGAAGAAAGTGGGGTGTAGAAAAGCATGGAACGCCCAGACAGCAGCTAAAATATCTCAGCATTTATTCAGAAATCCTCTTCCTTATTGTAAATGAATATCAGCTCCTTCAGTCCAACATCTACATTATCAGGATGATGAAGATGAAACCATTTCAGCAAGACAATGATCCAAAACACAGCCAAGGAAACCCTCAGATGGTTTCAGAGAAAGAAAATCAAGCTGTAGAATGGCCCAGCCAATCACCTGACTTGAATCCAATAGAAATACAAAATAAAGATCAGATTTAATAGACGAGACCCACAGAACCATCAAGATGTTTGCACTCTGTTGAAGTCTGTGAAAAACTCACACCTGAGCAATTCATGTGACTTCATTCTCCCCATGAGAGGCATCGTTAAGCTGCCATCACCGCATAAACACCTTTTAAAGTAGTAAATACATTTCAGTAGTTCAGTACTTTGGGTTTTTACCTGGTTCAATTCCATGTTAACAGCTCCTTTGGAAATGTTATTCCCAGGAAAAAACATGATGTGTTAAATACTTACTGCGAACTGTTGGTTTGTGGACAGTCATGGCTAAGACAAAGGAGCTTATTGTGCCTCTATAAGTGACCTATAAGATCGTATCTAAATGTTTTGAAGTTTCAGTGGCCACAGTGCAAAGTGTTATTAAAAAAAAGGCGTTTCGCACTGTGAAAACATCTCAGGAGACGGAGGAAACAGGATGGAGAAGGGGAGGTTTGTTTAGAAACCCTCCTTTCTGGCCTGGAAACGTTTTATCATCAATGCCAACTGATTATGGTATTCAGAAATGAATGTGGTTATGCAGTTGCTAGGGTAACCGGCCCCCATATTGGAAGGGGCCCATTATAAACAGGCCAACCATGGAGAGAGCTGGCCTTAGTCAAGAGGTCACTGTGCTCCGCAACCTTGAGCCATTCATGCTCCAATCTCCCACCCCTGATGACCTTCCACTTATTAAAGCAGACATCGTTTATTGTTTCCAGTCCTTGTTTTGCTGCTTCACTCGTTCAAATATTAAGAGATCGTGCTGTCAGTGGTATAGTTATGCTATTGGGTTGTTTTCAAAGCCAAATCCAAGATGTTTATATTACTGTATAAGTGCTTTTGGGAACAACAATTATAATATTTGTATGTATTTATTTGTGGAATAAATTACCTGAATAGTCTTATACTGGCAAAAATAAATTCAAAGCACATATTCATTTCATTTATTTCATATTTACTTTATTATTATTTAAATTATTAATACTATTTAATTGTTATTATTATTTTCATTATTATTATTATTGTTATTATTATTTAATTGTTATTATTATTATTTTCATTGTTATTATTATTATTATTATTTAATTGTTATTATTATTTTCATTGTTATTATTATTATAATTAATAATAATTATAATAAAATTTATAATTATTATTTTTATTATAATAAAATAACAACATATAATAATAATGGGGCTTCATTCCGCTGTGGTGACCCCAGATTAATAAAGGGACTAAGCCGAAAAGAAAATGATTGAATTAATAATAATAATAATAATAATAATTGTTATTATTGTTTGTATAATTATATTTATTATCATTATATTCTTATTATTTGTATTATTATTATTTTGTTATTTTATTGTTATTATTGTTATTGTTATTATTATTATTTGTATTATTATTAGTAATAATAATTAATATTATTTATCATTATTATTCTATTGTTATTATTATTTTTATTATTACTATATGCATTATTAATATTAATGATAATTGTTTATATATTGTATTTAATATTATTATTATTATTATTATTATTATTATTATTATTATTATTATTATTATTTATGTTATTATTTTTGTTATTGTTATTATTATTACTATTATTATTATTATTGTTATTATTATTTAATTGTAGTTATCATTACTATTATTTTTAATTTATTTTCATTATAATAAATAAACAAATCAATTAAAATAAATAAATAAATACACCACTATTGTTTATTATATGTTATGCAAATGCACCCACAACAAAATAATCCCAATTTAAATCAATTCAAAACCATCTGCTTCACTTCTTCAAATATTAAGAGGTCCTTCTGTATGATTTTATGTTATTGAAAGTTATTTTCAATGGCAAAAACACAAGATGGTTGTATCACTGTATGTCAATGCAATTTTTTCAAAGAATGCAATAACTTTAGGACTACACAAACACAAAAGGCATTAATCACACAAGCTCGCTCAGCCTTGAACAAGTCTTTATAAAACGGTATCTTCATGTTTATTAAATCCAAGCATGCTATACATTTCTGCCTTTTGTTCGTTTTGTTCAAGCTTTACATTACTATTCTGCTATCTAAATGTCCTATTCTTGATAGCAGGCCTGCCCGTTACAGACTTTTATAGAATATAAGAAATCACTTTAATTCTATGAATGCAGCATGCAGGTCTCTGTGTTTCACATATTCAACAAGAAATGTACACAGTGTCTTCTATCAGGATTGCAAATGTGATAAACAATGATGGCCTAATGCTAACATGCGACGGTAATGAATCTTAGGAAGGCTGAAAATCCTGGGAAGAAGTTAGAAAAGATTATACCTTATACATTTACAAACTTTAAGAACCTTAATACATGTAAAAATCCAAATCCATCAAATGGATTTAAACAGCAATACTTCTTAGAAATCAATTTGAATTCATTTATTGAAAAATTTACCACTGGAACCTCTCATCATATTAGATATTAATGCTTCTACGTTAGCGGAGCAGCCGGGAAATGATAGTGCTAAATTGGACTTAGGAACTTTAATCAAGTGCCATAGCTCCAAGAATAATCCGAAGACGGATTCTTTTTCTGCAATCAGAATAATTAATTATCCATAGCACTGAAAACTATATACTGGAGATACTTTGATTTCTCATGCAATATTGAAAAATGGAATCAAATGAGGTTTATTAATCTGTCCAACCCTATTCGATTATATCAAGCTGCAAAGTGAAATGAGCAAAGCAAGGTCTAAACATTTTAATTTTTAACTCTCCTACTCTTCTCATTACCATCACAGGTGTCACTTTTGGGTTCCGACCACGTCCTGCTGAGATTTTTCACAGTGCGAAACGTCTTGTATTTTTAAATAATACTTAGCACTATAAAGATTGTGGATTTTGCGTGAATTACTTTTGAGACTTAGGCCCCGTTTACAGTAAACACTAACACACACACACACACACACACACACACACACACACTATGTCATGTGTTATAGCGTATGTGGAGGTCTGAGATCTAGGCAGTCAGCGAAAGCTTTGAGTACACCTCCCCAGGTGAGAGCAGCGCACATCGGACAGTTTATCAAGGATATACTGCTGAGTCTCATCTCACTATAGTTGTTAAACAGGATATTTAATTCATCTTGCAACTCTTCGATCTTTTGAATTTATTAATTGTTCAGTGGTAACGTGTTTTGGCTGAGCGCAAAGATATGTTAATATATTATTTATGTAACTACGTACACGGATTCTGCACATTTGACTAATGCTTACCTTTATTTCCTATATTGTATAAACTTATTGTATGTTATATGAGCAATATCACAGGAATAACAGTGCAATATGCCTGTATATCGGCACTGGTGGGAGGCATGCCTTAATGTGACGTCAGAACAGCAGAAATCATTGCTACCTCATCAACGTCACTTTAGAGCTAGTATTTGAATGATTCTCTAGCGTAATGTCTAAAATGATGACAAAACAGGTGATTTTGCTCACATTTTAAGATTATAAGGCTGAACAGCATGAAATGCCATCAGTCTAGAGACATTTTCCAGTATTTCTCTGTTACAATTGGGATATCACAATAATTAACCCCGAAAAAGCCAAAACAAAGCAAACACTACCAGAAACAATTCCAGACTATGGCATAAATACAGCTCTACAACATACTTAGTTGTTGCAGTCATCATGTTTAAAATAATTTGATAGCTGTAGATAGAAATTACAGTTTTTCTCTTCTAAACACTTATTATGTGGTGTCTGTCGCCATCTTGTGGCAGAATGTCAAACTTCTTTTCTCTGCTCAGTAGGACAGGTTAATGACCATCTACAAGCTGAATCTCTGAAATTATAAATATTTAAAATAAACACTATCCTTAGAAATAAACCGCATAGTTTCAATCTAAAGTACTAAAAAAGCCTCAAAAGTACATTATGTTGTCCAACAGCTGTAATAATTGTCAAACTGTGAGTTTATTGATCTGCTGTCACTCCATGTGGGCGGAGTTATACACAAGGGTGAGGAGGCTGTATGAATGCTGTTAGTATGGGACTATCGCACAGCTTACAGCCAATCAGATTCGAGAACCAGACAGAACTGTTGAATAAACTTTTATAATGGCCATTATTGATTATTAAAACAGATATTCAGCAAAAGAGGCGGTATGTTTCATATTTTTCAATAAAAATGAAAGGAGGCATGTTATAGGCTATGTTTTGTTATAAATATGCATACAGTAAAGATGACAGTCATATAAATATGTAGTTACACAACGCCTCAACATTTTAATTATGTTAACAAGTTGATATCAAAATGAAAATAGGCAGTTCCTTATATCATGTTTTCGTTTTATTGTTAAGATATCGAAGCAACATAGCCAGGGTCATGTGAATGATGTTATAAAGTACACCTGAAACTTGTCTATAGCACTTGTTCACTGCTGCTCTGATAGTTGTGTAAATTGCTTCCTTGTCCTCATTTGTAAGTCGCTTTGGATAAAAGCGTCTGCTAAATGACTAAATGTAAATGTAAATGTAAAGTAGCCAACACTGTTTCCTTTGAAAATTTCCCAAACCTGTCGTACGGAGTTTGTTTCCATATTGAACTTGCGAGGTCTGAACTTACAAGAAAAGTATGCAAGACTGAACTTTGTGTGCTTAATACTGAGAAAAAGCCCCAATCAGATTGGGAATGTCTGCAGCCACACCTCTGTTTTCAGATGTCTTCGTTTTCCCCTATCCACGCTGACATGGAGCAGCAGCATTTTAAAACAAAAATGGCTTCCAAAACGCTCATTTTTTGTTGATCGAACACTCTGGGGTAGTGTGGATGGAAGGCGTGACCGTAGCAAAAGTTATGTGTTTTAAAACTAAAACATATTAGTGTAAATGGGATCTTATCTGACTCCACATTCCTGCCCCCATAATAAACACTTAAATGTTAGTTCCATCCGAATCCACACATGAAACGTAAAAGAATTGTAACTCAAAACATTGTTTGGAAACCTAGTCCCGTCCGAATATGGCTATAGTAACACAGTCATGTCATTTCAACTGAAGAAGCTTTCAAAGCCTGAAATTCTGTGTGTGTTGCTTGTGGCTTTTAGGCAAAACGATCAAAAACAGCAGCAGCTCCTGTGGTCAAAGTGTGAACCACACTGGGTAGTCAATTGTCAGTTAAATGGGGCACAGTGCAATAAGCACCAGCGCAGCCTGTTTGCTCGTCTATCCCCAAATCCTTCCCTCCATAACCCCCCATCATCATCCCTCCCACACATTTACCCTGTGGGGTCCCAGTCGGGTGGAATATCGCAGGAGTGGATGTGGCAGGTTGCCATAGAAACCTAATAAGCCACCGGCTGCAGAGAGACTTAGCTGGGGTGACTACTGAACCATGGTTTTAAAAGGTAATAAATTGTAAGCGGGGCAATATGTGGAAAGAGAGACACAGAACGGGGAATAGATGTCAGAAGGGAGGAAATGCGCTGTGAATTGGGGTTGAAACTGAATTAAATAGTTTGTCAAATGTGGTCCCGGCTGCGAACGAGTTCAGCAGTGAGGCTGAAGGTTAAACGGCTGTCTGTGGTGTCGATCGCTTTTCTTTTGACGTGTGTCACCGTCTGTCTGCGACGTCCCCATTCTTTATCCTCTCCTACAATTGTCATTCCCCGGACTGGACTGGTCATTGACTACTGAAATAAGACCTATTCGTACAGGGCTAGTTTTATTGGGGGCGTTTGAGAAATCTCCCAGACTTACATTGTGATTTTAATCCCATCTGAATCTGCCATGTCTGTCTTGTTCTCACACAACCTCACATGAATTTCAGAGCACATTACCAACAGTTTTTTAGCAGACTCAGAGGTCCTATGAGAAATCAAATCCCCTCCAAATGCGAACGGCTGTAATTGTCGAAATTATTTTTCCAAAACACGTTTACTTGCAACCAAGGCTCATTCTGAAAACGTACCTCTATATACATTTCTGGAGAGAGCAAAATACGTCCCAGGAGCTACGTTTTATTGCAGTTTTTGTTGTCTTGAATCCACCAGAGGCTGCTGTGTATGCTTTTTCAGATCCCAAATTTGACATTCGTGCCTGCTGTTCTCACGTAAATCCACCAGAGGCCGCTGTTGACTAACTTACTGATTGACTGACCAACTGACAGATCCCCCACCTTCCCCCTTTCCTAAATCCAACCAATAGTATTTTGAAAAGCACCTATTGACCCGTCCACCTCCTTCCCTATACCCAACAGCAGTGTTTGAAAAGTAATCCATAAAAAGAAAATGCGTAGCCTGATTTTTACCATGTTTTCAGATTTTACCACATTCTCCTGTTATTTACTTTATTTTTTGGCTTCTGTTTTTGTCTTACCTGCTCTCTGGAACCGTTCTTTACCAGACTCAAACCCCATCAACCCGGTCAACTCTGCTCAGCATCTCAAGTACGCTGACGTACGTGTCGAGCTACTGGATATAAAATATCATGGTCGCGGATAGAAATATAAACGTAAATAAAAAATTGACATCAGGTGTAAAATTCTAACACGCAAAAGCGAAAACTAAATGCAGAATAAGAAACAATGAGGCAGGATGGCACGGTGGCTCAATGGTTAGCACTGCCGCCTCACAGCAAGAAGGTCACTGGTTTGATTTCTGGCTGGCCCAGTTGGCATTCATGTGTGGAGTTTGCATATTCTCCCCATGTTCATGAGGGTTTCCTCCGGGTGTTCTGGTTTCCCCCACAGTCCAAACACATGGGCTATAGGTGAATTGGATTGACTAAATTGGCCGTAGTGTATGAGTGGACAATGACAGGTTGTGGCTGGAAGGGCATCCGCTGCATAAAATATATGCTGGAATAGTTGGTGATTCATTCCACAGTGGGGACCCCTGATAATCAGGGACTAAGCCGTTCAGACTGCGAACGCCACCAGAGCAGTGAGGCTGAAGGTTAAATGGCTGTCTGTGATGCCGACTGCTTCTCTTTTGACGTGTGTCACCGTCTGTCTGCGTCTCCATTCTTTATCCTCTCCTGCAATTGTCATTGCTTGGACTCGACCGGCCATCATGTGCACCTGTCTGCCGCCAAGAATTGATGTGGGGCTTGCTGTCATACCTCAGATTGCTCTCCTATGGCTGCTCTGTTGCCAAGTATCCTTTGTGGCTGTAAACCTTTCATTAGCACCGGCGCTGTAAATCTATCATTAATTATTGGGCTTGGCATTTACAGAGGGACCTCTGATTGATAGCAGAGACGCCAGTGAGCATGGTGTGGACTGTTTAGAGAGCAGATCCATAATGGCTGGCAACAAGGTGGAATGTGTCTCATTTTTAATATGCCGAGGTTTCGCCATTCATCTCGATAACTTCATCAGAAATGGGTTCCCAGAGAGGTGCTCATCTACAAGTGTTTGTGCCGGTGTGTTTGCTGAGGTGTGGCGTAAGCGTCTTAAGTGGGCCACTTAGTGTTGTCCTTACCTCAGGTAAAGGAAAACACTTAAGCTTATGCTGAACTCAGGATAAAGGCTGCCAAAGGTTGGTTGTTTTAGGGTGCTTTCACATCTGCAGATCGATTGTTTTGATCCAAAACGGGGATTACAATTGTTACAATGTTGCTTTTTGTTTTAGTGTGGTTCGGCAAAGTTTCTAAATGCAGTTACGTGTGAGTAAACTCTCCACACATTGGTCAGAGTATGATTTATTTTACAGGATTCCGCTCAGCTGTCATTTTCCTTTAATTTACAATGCGACATGAGACACATTATAAGCAAAAAGGGTGCGCTTTCATTTTAAATGGTGACACCCACAGACCCTTGAGGGGGTCACACACCAGAAGCGCCGCTCGGCGACATTTCAGAATTCTAAACACAGGTTTCTATTAGGGTACACACACTGGCGCCACAAGTCGACGGTTGTCCGCGGCGCCCAGCCACAACTCAGGACACTGTTCATATTCCTGCCGCGCCACAGAGCCCCTTCTGAAAAGTTTCATGTAAATATCATGCAAGTGTGCGCATCTGGTGTGTGATACTTTTAACTGTCATGTGCGTGCCGTGTCGCGGCGCTTCTGGTGTGCGACCTGCAATAGTCATCACCAAATATAAATCAGAGGTAAGATTTTACCATACAAAGCGCCATTACAAATGTCAAGGGTTGTAATATATATATATATATATATATATATATATATATATATATATATATATATATATATATATACTATTACAGTATAATACAACCTTTGACAATATCATAATCATAATGAAATATCAGGGCTGGGTGATGTTGCAAAAAATAATATCACAATATCATGTTTCATATAATTCGGTATTGATAATTATTGAATATTTTTTTTACAATACATTTAGGTACATTATGATTTTTAACCACTTTATTTTTACTTACCAACATTACTAAGGCAAATCGTTTTAATAGTCAGAAACTAAAAATATCTCATCTCTTTATAATAAAATAAACATTAGTGTTAAAGAGACTCTTAAACTTGATAAATAATAAAATGTTACAGAGTGTGTGCAATGGTAACGTGTAAATGCTGAACAATCAAAGCAAACTTTAAGGTGTCAATAATAATGATACAGCAAACCTCAAACTGTAAATAAAACAAATCATGATAATCAAATCTGAGCTTTCAAGTAAAGCAACCAGCCATCATTTATTCAGATACATACTGTAACATTACAAATTGTGAGTGTAGGGCATACAAAAATGGACTGGAACTGGTTGGAACTAAACTCTGTCGCTCCCATATGCATGTCATGCAAATAGCGCCTCCATTGGAAATGACAAACTTACACCCTAAGCTTATTGGCACTGCTTTCGAAGCATGCGTTCAGCAGGCATTTTATTAAAATAAAGTCGCTTCATACCGAAACTTTTTTTTAATCGATATTGACGAACTAAACTCTGCCGGGCTGTGAGTTTGACACCCCTGGTCTATAGAAAACTTTTAGGATTTCACTAATTTCTCTCAGACATCCAAATTGGGCTTAAATTGCAAAGTGTGAGCCAAGCTTAGGAGATCCCATTTTCTCTAGTTCCTATTATACTAATTTAATAGGAAAGATTTGTACTAACATGCCTCTTTTTATTGTTGACCACTGCTCAGAAAAACAGGTACACACGACCAACAGTTACCAAAGCCTTTGTTGAGTTACTTTTGTTATGTGTATTCCAGTGCCAGTTCAATTTGGTTCCAAAATGAGACACTTTGAGATGGCCACTGTTGTTCCTACTCTTGCTACATTGTCCAGTAGGGACACATTAACAGAGTTTGCATTTTAGTTAGCTCTAAATGTAAGGGGAAAGCAAGTTGAAAGTACCAGATAACATTGGATCCCTGCCACCAATCAGTTGTCTTTCCTGGGAAAACACTCATTTGCATATGATTAGATCTGGGCAACTCTCTGAAAACATGTGCACGCGTTTCATCGAATGCTGCTTATCTGAGCCTTGCAGTCAGTCTCAGGTTTGTAACTGTTGCAGATCACTCTGGCTCAGTCTATCTGAGCGCGGCTTGTTTCAGCCATTGTTCCGGTGCGCCTGGGGACTTGACCACTCAGCAGGTTTGATGAAATCGCTGCTCTGGCACTGTGCTGGAGAGAACGGGGTTATGTTAGGTGGTTAACAGGAGATGACTCCCGAGCATCAGCCAAAACAGTTTATTTTGCTCCATGATGCTCTCCGAATTCGTAAGTGTGATGGAGCGAAAGATCCCTCGGTGATTACTCACAGGAACAGCTTTCTCAAGTTGTCAGATCTTGGTCGGCTGCCTGCTGTAGCAATTTAGGGATGTTCTTTTGTTTTGGCAAGTGTCTTGAATAAGTTTCCAGTCAGTTTACAGTTCATGCTGTATCGCTCAGTTGCTTCTTCTAAGGGAAACATGTCCTTATTATACTGACCCTTTTGCAATAAGACTCGCGGAGCAAATCTTTGAGAACAATCAACCAGATTTGCTATAACACCTAACGACAGTAACATTGGATTACAAAAAATTACATCAAAAATAAGCTTCATTCATTTATTCATTTTCCTTCAGCCTAGTTCCTTATTTATTAGGGGTCTCCACAGCAGAACAAACCACCAACTAATCCGGCATGTGTTTTACGCAGCAGATGCCGTTCCAGTCGCAACCCAGTACTGGGGAACACCTATACGATCAGGGGGATCCGTCGCCCTCACTTTTGGAGACATCATAATTATATGAATATAATATAATTATATGAACATATGATCTCATACAGCCGTCCCCCCACTTTTAAAATGTCCGCCACGCCCCTGAACACAGTCACTGTCTTTCTGCCCTGCGTCTGTGTGTTTGTTTTGCCTCTGTGAAAAACAGTGTGTGCCCAAACCGAAACTCCCATTTTTATGCACCTTCCCTTTTTCCCTCCTCCGAAATTCCCAAATAAACAGAGTTGGACACACCCACTTTCCTGACTTTTTCCAAACTAGAGGTGTGAAAACACCCTGCTGAAACGGGGGTTTCGTGGCCCTTTAACATTTGTGTGCTGTTGGGGATGTTTTCATCTACTCTGGGGGGATTATGATGGAAAACCACCAACATTTAAGAGTGCAGGATTATATGGTATCATGGCTTTGCAATCAAAAAATGTCAAATGGGGCAAAAACAGTCACCAACATAATGAAAGGGTAGAAAATTTGAACAATACATCATCAACATGCACTGAGCAGTAGTGTCTAGAAATGAATCTCAATTCATTACATTTAAATGTCCCTTAAATTCTGATCTATCATTGGGGTGAATGAATGCTTTCAGATTCTGGTACATTTCTGAATCGCATCACAGTGAAATCCCGATGGCCGTGACCAGAAACAGAATTTCCACTTTCTGTCCTCTCTTATCACACTGACAGCTGCTCTCTTATCATCTCCTGGTATTACAGTGATACTCAAGTCATTACTATGGCAACCAGTATATATGGACCACATATTTACTACGCTGTTTGAGCAAACAGATCCATCAAACGGTGAATAACGATGCTCCATGATGAATCATAGCTTCTATTATTGTTAGAAAACGTCTGAGCAAAATTCTGTTTACCACATGCTTTTCAAGGGCAGCGGTTGTGTAAAGCTTAATGTGACGGGTAAATAGTGCTGACTTCAACTGATGGCAAATATATAAATAACCAACAACACCTCAGTAACTGAGTGCATGTAGACATGTTTAGCTGGTCAGTATGGTCTAAAATAAGAAGAAAGAAAATAGAGAGGATTGATGATTTAGGTGACAGATTTAAGAGAAGAAGATTTCAGCAAACTGCAAACGGACTGCTATTTTTTGCACATCCATTTCGAGGGTTACATACAACGGGATATCTCACACAGAAATGTAACTATTTTATGTATTGACAGAAAAGTGGCTAAATAATACAAATCCATTTGATTTTATTTGTTTGAAAATGTATAATTTTTAATAGGAGGCATGGGCCCAAACCCCACCCCTAACAGTACTCCTCAATAGGGGATGAGCAAACCATACTGAAATCTAAGAAAGAGATTGTTCAAGTTGGTACGAATTAATCACTACATCAAAAAGTTACAAATTGCAGGGAGATTGTGTTGGATATTCATTCATGAATTTTCTTTTTGGCTTAGTCCCTTTATTTATCCAGCGTGTTTTAAAGGGCACCTATGGTGAAAAATCTACTTTATAAGCTGTTTGGACAGAAATGTGTGTGTAAGTATAGTGTATAGACTGTCATATTGGGGTGATATAAACACACCCAGTCCTTTTTTTTTTCAATTTAACAACATAAAAACGGTGGACCAATTGGAGCGGTTTTCAGATCGACCACAACTTTAAGTAGGAGAGCGGTCCCCCCGCCCACCAATATTGATTGACAGCTGCGCGCATTAACATGTCAGGTAGTCACGTGTATAATCATATCATCAAGAGAGGACGAGCGCAAAGCAGCCGGGAATAAAAGGTCTGTTCAGTTCGCTAGGATCATCAATCATCATCAAACGTGATCAAGAGTGAGTTTTACAAGTTTAACATGTTTTAAAACAGAGCATGTGTGTAATGAATTACAGCGATTCACTTTAGATTCACTTAATCAGCACAGCCGCGTGACAGAACAGTTATAAAGGAAGACGATTTAATCGCGGTTTGTGGACGTTAAATCAGGTTTATTTTGTACATTAATATAAGAGATATCCATACAGCAGTGGATATTACCAGTATCATGTCACATATGCGTGCAAAATCAACGCACTGTCACTCTGTGTGTGTGTGTGTGTGTGTGTGTGTGTGTGTGTGTGTGTGTGTGTGTCTGCGCTATGTGTGTGTGTGTGTGTGTGTGTGTCTGCGCTATGTGTGTGTATGTCTGCGCTACGTGTGTGTCTACGCTATGTGTGTGTGTCCTCGCTGTGTGTGTGTGAACTTTGTAATGACATTGTGTGTTGACATTGTTGCAAATCCACAAAAAATGCATCAAATACTGATTGTTAAAGTTCTTACTGTAGTATTTCTCACACATGTTACGTGAGATCTGCTTCCTGAGGCAGCCGAGGGCGGCGATTGCTGACAGCCACGTGGGAACGGTGGGTGGGGAGGACTAGCCTTAAAGGGCCAGTACAAAAAAAAACAGCAAAACCTTTTTTCCAGCTATAATATAGACACTTCAAACAGCTATAATATATAATCTGATGGGTGTTTTGAGCTGAAACTTTACAGACACATTCTGGGGACACAAAAGACTTATATTAAGTATGAAAAAAGGGTTAACCTATGTGCCCTTTAAGCAGTGAATGCTCTTTCAGCCACAACCCATGTGTTGGATAAGAAAAAAACCAATAAAAATTGGTAGTTTGAAATGCCTTGCTGATGATTAGGTCAGAACTGTCATCAATTGTTTGAACCATGATAGTAAAATGTTTGTAATGACACTTTAAATGGGGTGGAGTAACAACTTCACTAGAGAAAATACACATGTGCAAATTATATAGTTTTATACGCACTTTAAAAAAATCTATTAGTTTGGGTAAAAACATGTATTTATTCTCCATATTAATTGAAACGTGTAAAAAGGATTATACAAGGCCTGTATATCTTTCACAAGTATTATTGAGAATATTCCATATTTCAGTCCCTTTATTAATCTGGGGTCGCCACAGCGGAATGAACCGCCAACTTATCCAGCATATGTTTTATGCAGCGGATGCCCTTCCAGCTGCAACCCATCACTGGGAAACATCCATACACACTTATTCACACACATACACTACGGACAATTTAGCTTACCTAATTCACCCATACCACATGTCTTTGGACCTGTGAGGCAAACCGGAGCACGCGGAGGAAACTCACCTGTATACAGGAAAAACATGCAAACTACACACTTAAACGCCAACTGACCCAGTCGAGGCTCGAACCAGAAACCTTCTTGTTGTGAGGCGATTGTGTTACCCGCTGCGCCACCGTGTCGAAGACTTGATAGTTTTGGAGAATTTAATGCTTCCCCATTAAGACAGATTGCCCAAGGCGCTTCAAAGATGGCCGCCAAGTGAAATGACTTGCCTTAAAGGGACTTTGCTAAAACTGAACGGTAAAAATGCTTTGAAAGCTAATTGCATGTAAGAGAGATGAGTTTGTTTTTCTTTTTTAAATCGTTCCAAGTTTAAATGTTGAAATGTTCGAAAGGAATTGGGCAAAGGGGGGATAACTGGGAATAGAGCACAGCCAGGAGCTCTGCTTCGAACTACAGCTCTGAAGATTCAGAATTAGATTCAGGAAACACCAAATCAATTAACAATGTTTGTAACTATGGAACTTGTGACCTAACACTGGTTTTCGGACACACACCCCAGGACGTTTCAATTGAATGTGTGAAGATATGAGAAAAAAGACAATCATAACGTCCATGGCGACTTTAAATGATTTCTGAAGACAAAAAAAAGAATCAAAGCCAGTACTACAAGGCGTACTTAATAAAGCAATGGAGCATGTTTTTGCATTGGCAAGAAAAGCAAATGGCCTCATTTAAATATTCATGGAGCAGTCAAACAGGAGTGCGCTCAGTTAATAAATGCGACTGCGATACAGAACAATACACAAACCCTAGGCTCTCGCTCTTTTCTCTTAAACAGTTTGACGTGTCTTTGGTCCACTGGCTCTCCAAGGCCTTCTCTCCTCCTCCCCCAAAACTGACTTCACTGCAACACAAACTCTGATCAAGAAAAAAAACATCAGTGTGTGACAACTCTCTCCCTCTCATCTCTGCGGGAATCTGGTGGAAGCTTTTTTTTTTTTTTTTTTTGCAGCCCACCTGGCCTCCACTGAATCAACTGCATCAATAATGAGTTAGAGCTCCTGCAAACTCAGCCAGCATGTTTTTTTCAGTGCAGACACCCCACTTCTCTTGATCCTCACTCGCAGCGAGGCCTGTTTTCATCCGCCCCGTTATTGTTGGAAGAGTAGTTCACCTCAGACTACTGTTTTTTTCTTCTTTGTCTCTTTCTCACTTCTTTTTATGTTTCAATATTTGTATTTTTTCTACTGTGACCACCCGCTGAATGCGTCCTGATAGTGTCTTTTTAACTCTATTCTCCAGAGTAGCTGCAGGAAGTTGCCAGAACAGTTTAAAAAAGAAATTTACACATTTTTTTGCAAATGTCAGCCAGAACCACACATTTCACAAAACAACAATGCACCTTTTGTTTGGTGAGTGCTTTACTGAAGCTGAACTAAATGACTGATTTGAGTTTTAATTAAGCACAACTTGTTTTTTGGAGTTATCCTGATTTGGCTTTGCATGTTAAAGCGCTGGTTCACTGAACAATGAAAGTTCTAAGATAATTTGATCACCTTCATGTTGTTTCCAAACCCACGAGACACAAACAATATTTTACTGAAATATGAAGATTTCTGAACCTCATTTAAAGGGGTAGTTCACACAAAAATGTTCTCAATCTCCGCTTGTTCAAAACCTGTTCGAGTTTCTTTTTTCTGTTGAACACAAAAGAAGATACTTTGATAAATGCTACAACCCACTGACTTCCATTGTATTTCTTTCCTACTATATATATATATATATATATATATATATATATATATATATACACACTACCTGTCAAAAGTCTTGTTGTCGATCTCAGTTATAAGAGCAACAAATAATAACTTGACTTGACTTGAAGTGGCAGAAGGTAGATTTTTCTGATGAATCATCTGTTAAACTGTACCCCAGTCATCACAAATACTGCAGAAGACCTATTGGAACCTGCATGGACCCAAGATTCTCAGAGAAATTAGTCAAGTTTGGTGAAGGAAAAATCATGGTTTGGGGTTACATTCAGTATGGGGGCGTGCGAGAGATCTGCAGCCTGAGGTGTCAAGTCATTTGCTGCATAATGCTGCCCATTCATTACAAACCACAGGAGAGCGCAGATTCTTCAGCAGGATAGCGCTCCTTCTCATACTTCAGCCTCCACATCAAAGTTAGCAAAGAAGGTCAAGGTGCTCCAGGATTGGCCAGCCCACTCACCAGACATGAACATTATTGAACATGTCAGGGGTAAGATGAAGGAGGCACTGAAGATGAATCCAAAGAATCCTGATGAACTCTGGGAGTCCTGCAAGAATGCTTTCTTTGCCATTCCAGATGACTTTATTAATCAGTGATTTGAGTCATTGCAGAGATGTATGGATGCAGTCGTGGGAGCTCATGGGAGTCAGACACAATATTCATTCTGTTTCCACTGCAGCATGACTTTATATTCTATACTGGACATTACTTCTGTTCAGTGGCAAGACTTTTGTCTAAGCAAAGTCAGACCTTACTGTCCTAATTAAATCATTAAAAATCAAGACATGATCATATTTTATTTTGCTAAAATTAGGCCTTTGCCTTTCACATAAGTCACCTATGATACAAAATGATCATCTAGAAGTCAAGTTATTATTTGTTGTTCCTAAAACCTGGATAGGCCACAAGACTTTTGTCAGGTAGTGTATGTATATCTAAAAATAATGTATGAATTTAGTGGTTTAATACCAGATGTATAAATGTGATTTTGAGAAGTATTTATTGATTAATATACTCACAGTATATTTTCAACTCCGCATACTGTAGCTATCTATAGCCTGTTTATGATATAACAGCATACAGTATGCAAGTAATACATACTGACACATATATTTATGCTCTTGCCTCTTGGAAATACACATTTGCGAATTATTTATATAAAATAGGACAACTTAAAGCACAAGAATGTGTATGGAATTACTCCAATCTTAAATATTTACATTGCACCATAAAATTGGGAATAACCAGTCATTAAGTAAGGGGATTGAGTCACATTGATTATACTTTAATTAAGTTTTTTTTCCTGAATATAACCTAAAATGTTTGGGTAAACAGAGTTCCTGTGAAGTATCAGAAAAAGGTTGCATTAAAATATCTCCTTTTGTGTTTTTTGTTTTAGTTTTATGGTTGGAATGATTGGAATGATGACAAAATGTAAACTTTTGAGTGAACTAACCCCTAACACTAACACTTTTATTAGCAATCTGTCAGCTTAGTTAGTATGAACATGTCAGTTGACCAAGGAGAAACAAGCAAAAAACTCTTATGTCTTTCCATATATGAACCCTTTCGTTTACGATGTGCACAAAAAGTTCATAATGTTTGCAGTGTAACTAGCAATAAGAAGGATAATAATGGGTTGGGGGTGCTACATACACTTAATGTTTAGTGAACAGTGTTTATTTCAGAATAACTCCACATTATAAACTATTCACTGAAAAAAAAAACATCAATTTGTGGCAAAAATACAGCTGTAGTTGCCAGAAATGTACTATTACAAATATGACAGAAATCATCATATTCATTGTTTTATTTTAATTTACGGTAATCTTACTGTTATTCAGCTCCAACAGACTTTTACTGTATTTTACCATTAAAGCACAGACATTTCTACAGTGTAGTATGCCATATTGTCATATGACCTCATCATGTTGCCATCCATTTATTGCGTTGATACACTTTTAGACATTGCTGTTATTTTACAGTTATTTACTGCAAAATGGGCAGTAGAATACCGCATACATTGTTTACTGTTCACTACTGTAATATGCACTGCATTGTGGGTCATTTTAAAACGTTTACAATAACATACTGCATATTTGGCATTTGCAGTATTCTTCTGTAATCAACGTAATCAAGTACAGCTACAGTAGCTAATAAGACAGTTGATAAAACAAATATTAATTAGAGTATCACAACATGCATTTAAAATAGATTAAAGAATGAAAATTACTTTTGTAAACCATTTAAAAAGGAAACAATAACAACGATAATTAAAATACTGTTGTACATGATCCCGTCACTTGTTTGGAGTTCATTAAACTCAGTAGTAAATACTAAAAATCAAGGTTTTGTACACTGTTTAAAATGTTGGGTTCCACACAATTCCTTCATGTTGTCCCAACGCAAATCGATTCAGCAAACTTAATTGCTTTTACAAATTTAAAACTACTGCACGCCTAGTGTAAAATGTAAATAAATTACTTGAAAAGTACTGTAAAAATTGTCCTACTGTAAAATTCAAGTGTGGTAGAGTGCATTTTACCCTAAAAAGAACTTGCGGTAAGGCTATTTTACTGTAAAATGAAATTGCGGTAGGGCTCTGCTACTGTAAAACACATTTACAGGTAAGTTACTGTAAAGGAGCAGTTGCAGCAATCAGAGCGGCCAATAAGCTACTGCAAAAATAAAATAAAACAGTGTATGAAATTGTCCTACTGTAAAATTCAAGTGTGGTAGAGGGCATTTTACCCTAAAAAGAACTTGCGGTAAGGCTATTTTACTGTAAAATGAAATTGCGGTAGGGCTCTGCTACTGTAAAACACATTTACAGGTAAGTTACTGTAAAGGAGCAGTTGCAGCAATCAGAGCGGCCAAAAAGCTACTGCAAAAATAAAATAAAACAGTGTATGAAATTGCCCTACTGTAAAATTCAAGTGTGGTAGAGGGCATTTTACCCTAAAAAGAACTTGTGGTAAGGGTATTTTACTGTAAAATGAAATTGCGGTAGGGCTCTGCTACTGTAAAACACATTTACAGGTAAGTTACTGTAAAGGAGCAGTTGCAGCAATCAGAGCGGCCAAAAAGCTACTGCAAAAATAAAATAAAACAGTGTATGAAATTGTCCTACTGTAAAATTCAAGTGTGGTAGAGGGCATTTTACCCTAAAAAGAACTTGCGGTAAGGCTATTTTACTGTAAAATGAAATTGCGGTAGGGCTCTGCTACTGTAAAACACATTTACAGATAAGTTACTGTTAAGGAGCAGTTGCAGCAATCAGAGCGGCCAATAAGCTACTGCAAAAATGAAATAAAACAGTGTATGAAATGTCCCTTTTAATAATGTATACATTTTAATTGAACTTAATTTAATTTAATTTAAATTTCAGCTGCTTCAAAAAGCACTTTCTTTTCTCTTTTTTTTTTATTCTCCCAGAACTAAATATTCTCCAACACAAGAAAGACCAAACTAAAAACAAAAACATCTCTTTTCTGAGTACAGAGATGATGAGCCAAACCCCCCTCAAGCAACCGACGCAGAAAACACCACAAACAGCAATCCTGCGCCAAGCATCGCTTAATTCGAAGTTTGACAAAAAAAATAATAATTCCACACTACCGTTTGCGCTGCATTATGAATGTGTTGTCTTAGCTGCGGATGATTTTAGGAAAGCAAAGTGAGTGGAAACCCTGGTGTTTCACTTTAAAGCAGTCCGAGCCGGTGCTCACAGCAGGAAAACACTACCATAACAAATAATACATGAGCAACTAGCGAGAGCGAACGCCGTACAAACGGGAATAAATCATTACAGGGCTCATTCGCTGTGAATGGATGGAATCAGCAATACATCTGCCTCTAGACTCCTCACCTAGAGCTGAAGTCAAAATTATTAGCTCTTTTTTTTTTTTGTCTTTTTAAAATATTTTCCTAATGATGTTTAACAGAGCAAGGAATTTTTCACAGTATTTCCTATAATATTTTTTCTTATGAAAATAGTCTGTCTTGTTTTATTTCGGCTAGAATAAAAGCAGATTTTAATTTTTTTTAAAACATTTTATTAGCCCCCTTAAGGAATATTTATTTTTGATCGTCTACGGAACAAACCACTGTTATACAATGACTCGACGCGAAGGATTAAGGCAGTTCCAAAAGCAAAAAGTGGTCCAACCCAGTACTAGTAAGGTGTACCTAATAAAGTGGCCGGTGAGTGTAGACCTAAAGAAATAGCTATATATCACTATATATCAACCAAATATGAAAGACTATGATGTAAAAATGATATGAATTTGAAAATGAACAATCTCCTTCTTCACAGTTCAGTCTGTGGCTGCTCATCAACCCTTGATAAGTTCACCACACTGATGGTCAGAGAGATGCTCACCGTGCTTGTCATAAAGCACAAATGATCAGTGTTTTCCATCACAAGACTTTTTTTAGGTTTCAAATGCCGAAATACACATTAGTAGCAGCAGAACAACCCTTTACAGTTCATAATAAACACCACAGCTGTCTGTGAAAAAAGTAATAATCATATTAAACCTAATCTGACAACATGCTCACTCACTTCATACAGGATACACATTATGTGCATAATTAGAGATTTTGTGCTGTCCGTAACTGAACTTGTGTGCATATGGGTCAGTTTAGGACTGTGATTTGCTCACACTGGAAATCTGAATCTGGCAGCAATGTGAACAGTTATGCAAAACAAAAATCTGATTTGAGCACCAAGCCTTGCAGAGTGAGCGTAGCCTTAATAAAGAGCCCCTATTAAGGGTTTTTGAAAATGAGCTTCCATGCAGTGTGTAACAACTCTAAGTGAATGAAAACATCCAGCTGAGGTTTTAATCTGAAAGTGCACCGTGTTTAAAACTATTGATTCTTTAACGAAATAGTGGACTCAGAGTCGAATAAATGAATCGTTTTGGGTTCGGATCTTTTACCTTAGTGCATTGATGTCAATTGTGCCGGATCCGGTAAAACGTGAACGTGCCTTTCCTTTAGACACTAGTGGAGCGCGGGGGATTACGGGACTGATCATGACACAAAGATGATGATCACTGACAGATGGAGATTCGGCTGCGGAGAATAAAGGGTTAAAGTTAATTTTCACAACAACACCACAGCATAGCCAACCTAGAGCTTTGTTTGATTTTTCTGATGATTGATACAATATAACCTACGCTGCAATGTGGGACTGCATGGGACTTTGTCAGACTTTGACAGGGACTTCGTCAATAACTGTTACAGTTCATATGGACCAGTTTCTTCTTCCTCCGGATCATAACATGTATGTGTAATTATAATTGTTGCCTCGTTTTCTGTAGTTTGCAAAATATGTATTTAATAATAGTGTTTTGTAACTTGTAATCGCTCCGCATGGCTTGTAATCATGTACTATGTCTATCAGGTTACATATATCTTACAGGTTACTATATCTACAGGTTAAATCTCTATGGGGTTATTCAAATATTGCGTTCAAAGCCACATTGAAAACGCAACACGTGCTTCTTCCTTTACTGATTTAAATGCATTTTTGTACTCGCGGTATGTTTTGCTATGGCCACCATCAGCTGTTTCTAATAGTTCAACTTTTGCCACTGTGTGGAATAATACTGAATGTGTGTTGTTGTTATTACTTGGTTAGGGCAAAGAGTAGAGTAATATGCTGGTGTTTAACTGCATTGCTTTAATGCATTCCTGGATTAAGCTCACACATACTTTGTACTTTATAGCTGTGGTGGGCATTTCTCTCTGTCTCACACTGAACCCAGTCTACCAGTCATAACAGACTGGGTCATCGGACCAATCAGCGCAGATTAGCCTCACGCAAAGGAAGGGTTTGGAAACAAATGAATCTCTGAACAAATCATATGGGAGTTGTTAGGATAATATGTAAAAATAAAAGCATATTATAAGACAATGGAAGTGTTTTTTGCATATCAGCCTGTTGTTGGAGACCCCCAAAACCAAAATATGACCCTTTTATAATGCATAATAGGGGCGCTTTAAAACTATTATGTTTAGAAATGTGTTTCTCTTTCCGTTAAACAGAAATTGGAAAAACAAATATACAGGAGGCCTAATGAGTCTGACTTCAACTGTATGAACCTGCTGAAATGAAGCTTTATACAAAACCCAGGCGCTAGACAAAAGCCACAATTTCCAGTCATTGTAATTACACTTCAGCTCTTACTATTATTGTTATTATTTTTTTTTACAAACCTGTCTCTCTCTCTGAAGGTGCCTCGGAGACAGCCTTCGCCTTTGCTGTCATTCAGATTTCCCTCATTGGCCAAATGCTGATTGCCCAGTCTCATTTTTCAGAGCACATCAATCATTCTTTAGCATTAGCGTTCAAAGGGCCAATTAGCAAAGCTCTGAGGCACTTAGAGTCACCGAGTGCGAGTCTTCGATTAGAGCCTGACCTCGCTGCAATTTGCATGGACAGCTAAGCATCAAATAAAAGATACAGGATCTTTGGCGTAATTACATCTAAATGGATATTAGGGTAGGGCGGTTGAGTCTTCATTTGAGGATATAACGAGAAAAGTCTAACGTCGGATCAATGGCACCTTAAATTCGGACACTTTTTATGCAGGAAAGTTGATAAATTGTGTGTTTGGTGACCTTAGAGGAGGATGCAAATCCATTGATTTTAGTCGAGCTCTTCTCAAGGATGTGAATGAGCATGCAAAGGGTTTGGTCTTAACAAATGTACATTTTAAATAAGTTAACCTTTAGTGAAAACTTCAACGGTGGTTTAACGTGTGGGTTACCTCCAGGAGCTCCGGTTTCCCCCACAGTGCAAAGACATGTGATATAGGTGAATTGGGTAAACTGTTGTGTATGAGTGTCTTTGTGAATTGTGTATGGTTGTTTACTAGTACTGGGTTGCAGCTGGAAGGACATTCGCTGTGTAAAACATATGCTGGAATAGTTGGCGGTTCATTCCGCTGTGTCAAAACCTGATAAATAAGAGATTAAGCCATAAAAAATGAATGATTGAATATTCTTTTCTGTCAGACATTGCATTTGCATTATTGACCTCATTTAAATAGTGTACTTAGTGTATTATAATAGTTTAACATGAGAAAGTTGCTGTTATAAATCTCAATATCGAATCAGTTCAATAATGTAGTTGTGTTTCAGTTTCTAAAACAACTGAATCTGTCACATGATAATCATTTAATTCTGATTGTTTTTATCCTGTCAAATAAGCCTATTATTGTACCTGTGTGTACCTTTGATGTAGACCTACCCCTTGATGCTTCTTACGTCCTTGTCGCAACACCAGTGGCACCAAAATTCATGTGCTGATTTGGTGATTCTGCTTGTGAGAGACTGTTCTCACTCTCAGCTCACATCATTCAAAAGAAAAGGGCCATATTGTCCCCTGATAATATGAACAAACTGGACTGTCTTAGCAACTGGCTGAATGTAAAGGAGGAACAAGCTAAATTGTTTCTACTTTATAATTAATGTTCTTGTAACTCACAGCAATACAACTTTTCAATGAGTGCAGTTGTTTGTATTTAATACTTAATTATCGTAATTTTCCAATTTCTATATTTAAAACGCCTGTATTTTGGAATGTTTTTGCAGTCCACTTAGAATCCAACATGGATATCGTTTTTTGTGTTTTATTGTTTTGAATTTCAAATGGCACGCACATGCCTGTGTTTTTATTTCTGTAGTAAATATGGCTGTCAAGCCAACAGTTTGAGGATCTTGATGCTTTATTGCGGGATGTTGTTTACATGAAGAAATCTGAGTTACAAGTTGAACAAAAATTCTGATAAACAATCATATTTTGAATTGAAATAGTTTCTTTGTCTTGAGTTTACATAAATTTTACATTTGAATAGCCAAAATTACAAGTTTCAGCCTTTTAATAGCAATTAATCGCTATAATTTTTTTAATCGATTGACATCACTAATATATATATACATATATATATATATATATATATATATATTTTTTTTTTTTTTTTTTTTTTATTTTATCTACAAGCTGAATTCATCTTTAAATGTCATTAAATATTAATGAGCTCTTAATAATCTGACAGAGTGATGAGACATTTATTGAGATGTTGAAAACGTGATCAGACAAACATTCACAGCGCAAATATAATGATAATCATGTTCATGACAGGTTTATGATAAGTTATGTGATCTTGGTAATGTCAAGTTGTCATGACAAAGATGAAGACGTATTTGTTTATGTCAAGTTGTCATAGCACACAATGTCATCTTTGCATTTAACATGACATAACTGAGCAAATGACACTTAATAACAGCCATAAGCATGCATGAAATCTCATTCATGTGTCATGTCATGATTATAAAGGTTTCACGACAGTCTAATGAACACCCCCTTCAAGTAAAGTGTTACCAAATGTTCTGAATTTCTAATGCTAACATTATTTTATCTACACCATATTACTTGTTTTAACCCATTTTTCAGGTTTTATTAGGGAAACACTACAGCTCATTCATTTTATTTTTATTATTAATGTTTTATTGCCATCCTTTCAAGACTGCGGTCACAATATGTTAGAGAATCAAGATGGGTTTGCAGCCCCTCGATATTACAACCCAGTCGTTTAACCCTTTTTATGACCAAATGAGTCTGGTTCACCCCCACACATGGCCTGATTCGACCATAACAAAGGGGGTTGTTTAATGAGGCATTGCTAATCACACAAGGTCACCTCAATGGCTAAATGCCTTCCCACATCTACAGGTGACCATACCGCTGTCCAGTGCTTTCTATAATATAGCTTCTTCTTCTTTTCTTTTCTTTTTTTTCTGGGTAAACTCTATTAAGTTCCACATAATTGTGTGTGTTCTCCATGGTGAATATTTGATACCCTGTTTGCCCTCTGACGCCGAGCAGACCAAAGTAATCAGTGCTGGGCTTGTCCGTGGATATACACCGCTGTGTACTCAATGGATGGCCACTCACCGGACCAATTACTTTATTAATTATTAATTCATCACAAAGGTCGACTTTTGCTTGATTGTTCCCACAAAGCTGGTCAGGACAATGTGGCTTTTGTCTCTTTGAGGAGCGGTTAATACTCGCATCAAGAGGAAAATTAAGATGTGTTTTTATGGAGAGAAAAAAATGATATGCTCTGTTACAGAAACTAGCAAATTGGCTATCTAGACAGCAGATTATAAGTCATTAGAGGCTAAAGTGTATGTATATATAGGTGTTAAGTGTACTTGTGTTTTGATAGCTTGGCAAATGCACACTTCAGTCATAATTGTGTTCGAGGTATCGACATTAAAATGTATGTTGTGTAAAATTACAGCGGTTTTTGTACAAAATTTGAAGTTGCCTTAAATTTTAAGTTCAAATTAACACTAAGTCATTTAATTTGAGTCCATTTAAATTTTAAATAAATATTAGATTTTAATAAGTAAAATAATTATACAAATATATGTTGTCATGATATACGAGCAATATCACACGAGTAGCAGTGCGATATGGCTGTATAGTGGCACTGGTGGGAGGCGTGTGTTGACTCGAGGCTGCAGGCTGAGTGCCTGCCACAATCGCACTGGCATAATATTGTATATAAAAAAGAAAATCAAACACGGGGAGTCTAAAAACCCTATTGGATGAGGAACTACTTTCTTCCACCATTCCTTCACATCTGCAGCCGACCGTCAGAATAGTCAAAACTGTTGGTCATTCACCAATGTCACTTTCAAAACTAGTATTTGAATGATTCTCTAGCGTAATGTCTAAAGTGATGACAAAACAGGTAATTTTGCTCACATTTTAAGATGAAATGCCATCAGTCTACTGAGATTTCCCAGTATTTCTCAGTTTCAATGGGGATTTCACAAAAATGAACCCCAAAATAGCCAAAGCAAACACTACTAGATTACTATGGTATAAATACAGCAAAACAAAATACACTAGAGAGAGATTGACTTAGAATGTCACCTGTTCTGTAATGATTTGTTCAGCTGTAGTTGAAATTTACACTGACAAAATGAAGTTTTTCTTCTTCTAAAGACTAATTGTCAACCATCAAACTATTTGCTCTGCTCAGTATGACAGGCTGATAGGCAGGGCCAGACGGAATCTGCGGACGTTTTTGCTATTTCTGCGGAGAATTTTGGTAAAAATCTGCGAATTTCTGTGGAATTATTTTGGGAGTATCATAACTAAAACTCTAATATGTGAAATAAAAAGTAATATCTTTTTTACTTATATTTAATGTTTCAATTGCAAATCCAATTAGATCCACCATATTTGGTAAACAAAGCAAGTCTCTCATAATATCTCTACTAAAAGACAGAAAATATTACTGTACACGCTGCATTGTACATAAATCAGATGAACATTTTCATATTAGTCAATAATATTACTGTGATTAATTTAAAAACTGAATAAATTAAAATTTACACACATTTACAAGTAAATAAACAGAGTTAGCGATGGGCTAAAAATCTGCTGAAATCTGCACGCGCAGGTTCCGTGTGGGCATACTGATGGGCACCGGTGCACTAAATCTCTGAAATTATCCAAACATATTTTAAAATAGGCACTATCTCTATAAACACACTGCATAGTTGCAATCTAAATAACTACATTCTCGCCTAAAAAGGCCTCAAAAGTACATTGTCAAACCGCTGTCAAAATATAGTGGGTTCTCTCCTTGTCACTCTTGGTGGGCGGAGTAATACACAAGGGTAAAGAGGCTGAATTTATCAGCCAATCAGATTTGAGAACCAGACAGAACTGTTGTGTGTATATATATATATACTTGCTTCAAAACATTGTTGTATTAACATTATAAATTGTTAAAAATAAATACGGTTGTTTACCGTAGACATTTGAAATCTATTTTACAGTTTGTATCGTATTTTAACAGTAATCACAGGCAGGTGCCCATTTTTTACTGTAAGTGGGTAGCACGATCGCCTCACAGCAAGATGGTCGCTGGTTCAAGCCCTGGCTGGGTCAGTTGGCATTTCTGTGTGGAGTTTGCATGTTCTCCCCGTGTTATTGTGGGTTTCCTCTGGGTTCTCCCGTTTCCCCCACAGTCAAAAGACATGCGGGTATAGGTGAATTGAATAAGCTAATTTGACCGTAATGTATATGTGTGAATGCAAGTGTGTATGGGTGTTTCCCCCTGATTAATAAGGGACTAAACCAAAAAGAAAATGAATGAATGAATAGTTTTATTTTCAATCCACTTAAATTTAAAAAAAAAAACTATTAAGTTATCCTAAGTAAACCTGAATCATTGTGTTGATTCAGTTCATTTTAAATAAGTAGTTTAAACAAGCAGCAAAAATCTTTTGCTTTAAGAGGGAAGTACTCAATTCCACAGCCATCGTTTTTTAGCTTAGCGACATGTCAAAATGTACTACAGTAATTCTTAAGTTGTGTGCAGCATGTGCTTCAGTTGTGTTTTTTCCCACTATATATTAAGTGTCCCTAACTAATCTGTCCTTACATCAAAATATAAACACAATGTACTCGATGTGTTCATAATGTGTTGCAGAACCCTTCTGGTGCTCTTGAGGTGGGAGACAGGAAAGGTTGGGGGCAGGTTTGGTGGTATGGGTAGGTTTAAGGGTTAAGGTGTAAAGGATGGATCAACAGTCTAATTAAATTTATTACAGATGTAATAACATGAAATGATTAATTTCAGTGTAAGTACATATTAGTTATGGCCACTTAATATTAATTGGGACCTTTTTGTGTTTGTATGTGTATTGCCCAAATGCCACTTCCTGTGTATATTTGATAGAAGCTGCCTATACAAGCAGGCAGCAAGGAAGCACTCTTGGAACAAAGCCACAGTGATCCTCTAGACTAAAACATGGAAGTTTCAAATGAACAAGATTCTTCAACACGTTCGCTCAGTGTTGATAATTAAAGCTTAATGTCTCGTAGCTCCTAACAAGGCCCAGCCGGGGTCCCGTGTGGTTCTGTTTAATTTGAAAGTCCGGCGGTTTGTAATGTTTAATGTGTCATTTATGCTGACCTTTAGTTAATGGTTCTGCCACGCCACTGAAAAGGTCATATCTCTATTTCCTCTTTATAGCCTAAATGAGATGCAGAGTGACCCGCTGCCCTCTTTGGTGCGGCAAGCTCACAATTACAGCGGCGACTGATTAAATTACCACCTCTGCACGCCATTTATTCTTAGACTACTTCAGTTGATCACAGACCCTCCACAAAAATCTGACCTGGTTTGTTTCGGCGAGCTGAAAGGGACCACCTAGACTTAAAAAACTGTCTGAGATTGAAGAGGCGGGCGGTTCGTGACTCACATGGATTTAATTAACGTTAATTCGCCTTTTTTCTAATTTGTGTGTGTGTGTTATATTTAAACAATGCATGTTAATCTGGACCGGTAAATTATGAATTGTCAAGCCTGTCTTCATTTACATTATATTAATAGTCGTATTAGCATTAAGTGCATAATTAAATTTGATTACGAGTAATTATTCACATAAATTAGATTCTGGTTTTAAATTATTGCTGTAAGAGTCTGTGAAAAGCTATTTAGCCATTGGAAAAAATGTATTCTGCGGATGCTTTTAGTATTCGTGTCATCTGTGCGCATACACAGACGCACAAGATCCATTCCCTTAAAATCATTACGGCTGCGCTGATATTGAAATATGCATAATTTAATGCCTTAGTCCTCCAAACAACTTCTCAGTAGTTTCAGTAGGATTTCAGATCACACACTGTAAAAAATACTGACACCCACATAATACTTTCTTGTTGTCCAAACACAAATCAATCAAATTAACTAATTAAATTGATTGATTGAACATAAACCAATCAAGTAGTCCCCAAAAAACTCAAGAATTGTGATTTCAAGAGTTCCCACTTAGATATGCTTGGCGTATAAAGCAGGTTTGGCATGCTGTCCCGGGAGAGAACCCTGAGCTCGGAGATATTTGAGCCCAGGGCTCCCGCCCCGTCGATAAGCATATCAGGAGATCCGAGATCAGGTAGGTCTCGAGAGCTCCCCCTTTTTAGAAAAGGGAGGAAAAGGAGGAGATGGGGTGGAAGGGGGGATTCTTCCAAACGAAGATAAAACATTAGGGAGAAAATGATCTATTTATAGTAGACTAGGATCACTCTGATTGGATTATTACTGATTACAGATGAGTGGCCAGACGTGCTCAATCATATCACGTGCTCCTCTCGAAATTAGTTTATGAAACTTCACGTTTCAGTTCATTTCAAGTACGTAGTTTAAACAAGCAACATTATAATCAGTGTTGGGCACGTTCTTTTAAAGGGCACCTATGATGAAAATCATCTTTTTGTAAGCTGTTTGGACAGAACTGTGTGTAGGTATGGTGTATCCACAGTCATATTAGAGTGATATAAACACAATAAGTCTCTCTTTTTTTAATTTCCTGACGTTAAAATAGGATTAAAATCCCTCCTATTTTGAGGCCCACAGCAACATGACGTAGAAGTGTGGTTGTAGAAATAGTGTATGATATATATGTGATAGAAAAAATTACATTCTCACTTTGACTCCAAATCAATGTACAGTATTTAGAAATATCTGGTCCAAGTGGACTGAATAGCTTACTCCATCCAATCTTCGTAGAAATATAAAAATATTTCTACCTAATTCCCATCCACAGAACAAACATTTTTCAATTCATGACTTGTTCCACTTCCCCTCTTAACCCTCATTTTAGATTAGGAATTTGCAGCTGATAATAACTAAACTAAAGTTGAGCAAAGAAATAAAAATTCGACCCTCTCTGACCTTTGTATATGTAGTTATTGATATTATTTATGTTGCCATTATATTGTTACTTTTATTTTCATGGTTTATTTTATGAAACTTTTATTTTGTAGATTTGTAAATGTTTTTACTTTATAGTTAGTAAAAAAGAAAAATGTTTAGCAGTTGAAAATGTACCGTCTCTTATTTGAAAACATTGTACTGTATACATTGCTATTATACATTAAAAAATCCTTCAGATAAGTAAGTCAGACTAAAATGTAATCAGCTGTGCAAGTTGCTCTCCGTCACTGTAAACACGTTGCTTAAGAACTAGTTTTGTGGTAAAACGGTAGTTATTGTCAGTCACTTTTATCCCGGAATTGACATTTTGGGTTGCCTATTTTGCATTTTTGGGGGGGGGCTTGGATGATGACAATATAAAAGTTGCCACACTAGTTTTAACCTGAAGGACTGACACCTGAAATGCACGTTCCCCACAGCACAGAGCTGCTGTTCGCACCTAACAACAAAATAGTGCATGAATAAATAAATGCAGTCTAGGAGAGATGAAGAGCTACAACTGACATCTCTGCGCAGGTCGCTGACGTGCTCAAAAGAGCCAGTAGTTGAATAGGTCTGTTTCGGGTAACCCAGGCTCTTTGGAAATACACGATTCATCTGCATAAACCTAAAATATGTTTCCCAGAGTATATTTTGCTGCATTTTCACAGATAATACAGGCAATTTAAACAATTTTAGCTTTGTTTTTCTACATTGTAGATGAGGTTAATAAAAATAGCTTTCATGTGATGTGAAAATGTTTTTGCCCCCTAACTGAATTCCTTTTTTGTGTGTGTGTTTGTTCGATTACCAAACAAAATGTAAATATTATTCAAAGATAACACAAGCACATCATGCAGTTTTAAAATGAAGCTTTTTATTATTTAGTATTATTCTTTCTACCACTTTAGTGCCTTGAGTGTAAGAAATGTGCTTCAAAATCAAATGTATTTATTATTATTATTATCATTATATTATTGTTAACTTTCAATAGAGTCTGTTACAGTACTATGGAGGAATTTTGGCACACTTGTCTTTGCAGAATTGTTGTATTTCAGCCACATTGGAGGGTTTGAAGCATTATTTTGAAGCAATGTCATGCCACAGCATCTTAATATGATTCAGATCAGGACATTGTCTAGGCCACTCCAAAACTTCATTTAGTTTTTCTTCAGCCATTTAGAAGTGGACATGCTGGTGTATATTGTATATTTTGGTATATTTCCTAAAAGACTAAATGTTTTTACATTTAATAATTAAGTTCTGAGAATAATATATATACACATGGAAGACTGAATTAATGCAGGACCTACAGGTCAACTATACATATACTTGCCATTGCTGTGACTTGTATGTTTTTGCAGTTTAACATTGTATAGCAGTCATGCATTTCCAATAGTCATAATGTTAACAATAATGCCTGATGCTTGATGGATGGATTGATTAATGAAAGCACTGGACAAATACACCAACTGAAAAGCATGCTGACTGTGAGATGCGTATCTGCCTTTAGTTTGGTCTACAAACTCTTGTTATTGCATAACGTGTTGACATTGTGTGAGATCAGCATACCAAATCACCATAAAAACGCACATGCAAAGTCACCCAGATATGAATCGACGCTAAAGATATAGAGCATTTCATAAAGGATAAGCTTGGAATAAACTCACACCATTCAGGTTTTAAGATAAGACTCGGAGATTTACGACAACTTTGGAGTATTTCCACCATCGCGAGGCTTCAAACGAATATATGGGGAAAGCATCCCACATTATAAGGTCATATTTGCCTTATCATCCATCACCAGATTAGATAGGACCACACATGTAAACATAATAGGACATCTACATTTAGTATTTGTTTTCCAAATGTTTTCTCAATCATGAAACCATGTGGACTGTGCAAACCAGAAATCTGCAGCTTTCG
>NC_079458.1:38110941-38133441 GCF_903798145.1 Danio aesculapii
ATTAACATGTAAATCACTCACGCGTGACGCTTCTTCCGCGTCTGGTGTGAACGTAGCATTACAAGGCAGGATGGATCCATGCTTTCATGTTGTTAAGGCCAAATTCTGACCCTACCATCTGAATGTCGCAGCAGAAATCGAGACTCATCAGACCAGGCAAAGTTGTGCGTGAAAATCCCAGTAGAACAGCAGTTTCTGAAATACTCTTCCCCATTCTGATGCTCGATTTGAACTGCAGCAGATCAGCTTGATTATGTCTACATGCCTAAATGTATTGAGTTGCTGCCATGTGATTGACTGAATAGGAATTTACGTTAACGAGCAGTCGGACAAAGTGGCCATTGAGTATATATATATATATATATATATATATATATATATATATATATATATATATACAATAATTACTCTGCGTCTCTGAATGTATACTTTATATTGTCGTAAAATATTTTTTATATATAATATACACTTTTAATATTTAATATTCGTTATGAAATGTTGAATTTAAGTACAGTTTTTTTAAGGCATTTATAAGTTATTGTAACTAAGTCACACACAATTAAAAAGTAACCCCTTACTTTACATTTTCAGTGGGAAAGTAATTTAAGTACAGTAACTGCTTACTTCGTAACTTATTATTTGTAACACTATACTTTTTAACTAACTGATCTAGGAATTATTCTCTTTATGTGGTTTATGAGGATACTGATAAATCAAACCGCTTAAAAATGATAATTAACGGAGTCTTTTGGCATTCAAATAATAAGCGTTTTTTAAGGTATAAAAAATACATCACGCCTATAGAGTCACATTAACAAGTGTGTGTGTGGCCTGTTCACACTGTTTGTCTTTATCGTTCAACGTTTCCCTCAGCTTTCTTAAAGCAAAGCAAAACAACCTTACTTTTCATGTTACTTCAAGGACAACATTGCACGCGCTCTTTCAGACCAAACACAATATCCATGGCAACTAGGATGTGTTGCTGCAAGGTGCTTTGTGTGTGTGTGTGTTTTTGGTGATAATTCATTTAATGAAAATCAATGGAGGTTGCGCACAGAACAGCGCAGGCCCTCCTAACACGGGTCAGGTTCTCAGATCAGGAGCGGCAGCCTCTAAACCAACTATTAGTTCTAATGAAATCTCATCAGCGCATCAAAAGAAGAAGAGGTTTTGCTCCACGTCGTCTCAAATGAGCTCAATTAAATCAGGGCTTTTAGGTCTATTACAAACAGTGTCAGCAGACGCTACCTAAATAGCTTTCGGCTACAGCAAAGAATCGCGCTCAGCACAAGAGATTTTATAGAAACGCTGAGGAGACTTACCGCTGTCTACAAATTGCCAGTAATCTGTCTTTTGGAACTGTGTGGGGAACCAAAAATAGACTCCGAGATCAGAGTATCGCAGCAGAAATGAATTGACGTTGACGCATCAACCACAACTATGAAGAAACTGCATGAAAACGCAGTTATTTAGCTCGGACGCCTGAGTAATGGCTTTCCTTCTGATGATCAACGATTTTTTCCCCCCTCGCTTCTTTCTTTTAATGTCTGGGTGGTAATCGTTCCTACTTGTGAGGAGGGCATCTGTGTCAGATATAGGCTTTCGCTTTCTTAAAAGCTTGCAGTGCTTTAAGTGCACGGGCCCAAATGCCTGAGTCAGCAGCCATGCAGCCGGTTCAGCGAGTGCGGAAACACATCAGCACCTCCCTCTGTTCAATGAGACACGCTATACACACACACACACACACACACTTCATGAATTTACATGAGGTCAGTCATCTCCCTGACAATTTTCAGCGGTGGCAAGGAAATCCTGTTGTGGGGCAGAAATTTGATGTGATGTAAATTGCTCTAAATGCTATTGGAGCTGGAATTTTTCACTCCTCGGTAATGACGTTTGTATCTACGGTGGAGGACGCCGTAAATAACGTACTTATCATAATGCTATGTAGCTCTGAGGGTTTTGGGCTAATTCGCTCGCCGTGCGGTGGGATAATTTCATGCAAACAAGCCAAAGAAGCCACTTACATGCCTCAGCGGCAGTTCATTGGCCATCTTCAAAGCAAACCAATTAACCGGCGACTCGGCATCTGTCATCTGAAAAGTCTGCGGATTGGTGGGTGGTATTTAATAATAATAATAATAATAATAATAATAATAATAATAATTCCTAACATTTATTTAGCGCTTTTCTGGACACTTAAATCGCTTTACACATTTTTAGGGGGAATCTCCTCATCTACCCCCAGTGTGCAGCATCCATCTGGAGGACATGACGGCATGCCGTATTGCGCCAGATCACACACCGCACACCAGCTTATTGGTGAAGAGGAGACAGAGTGATGAAGCCAATTATGATATGGAGATGGTTAGGAGGCCGTGATGGACCGAGGGCAAATTTGGCCTGGATGCTGGGGTTAAACCCCTACTCTTTTTCGAAGGACATTCTGGGATTTTTAACGACCATAGAGAGTCAGGACCTCGGTTTAACGACTCATACAAAAGACGGCGCTCACTGAGCAGTATAGTGTCTCATTCACTATACTGGGGCGTTAGGACCCACACAGACCACAGGTTGAGCGCCTCCTGTTGGTCTTCCTAATACCTCTTGCGGCAGCAACCTAGTTTTTACCCTGTGGTCTCCCATCCTGGTAGTGACCAGGTGCAGCCCTGCTTGGCGACCAAGTGGGCGACCAAGTGAGAGTTGCAGTATTGGTGTTATACCAGACTGCTGTATACACTCAAATAATGATGTTTGCCATTTGTTCAAATTACTTATTTAAAATGAGCTGAAACAACACAATTATTGAGATTTATTTGGGGACAACTTCATTGTTTTATGTTCAATCAACTTAAATTTGTAAAAACTAATAGGTTAACTTAATTCCTTCATGTTGTCCTAACACAAATCGAATGTGTGGAACCCTACAGTGTGGACTGAAATGATTTTAGAAATTGTATGGTTGACATAAAAGTTTTCAAAACCAATTCAGTGACAAATCTTCTTAAATAAGCTTCAAATATGTTACAATATCAGCAATTTCTACTTCTTCTCTGGAAATCCTTGACACTCTTGGTTGGGTGATAAGGCGAGGGTTGAGAGATTTGGCCTGAAAGTGTTTAGGAGTCAAATTCGCTGCCCGCTTGCTCCACAGGGAGTCAACTTTGTGTGGAATTACATTGGCTGCACAAAAGGAATTCTTAATTGGATGCTAATTAGGGGCACGGGAGTGATAAATACCCCAGTAAGGCGGCTTTCATCCAAGAAAGACAAGAGAGGTGTCAGATACCTCATCCTGCATTTTTTTTCAAAGGACAATTTGAAACGTGATGTTTGCTTGGAAGGATGAAATATGTACGTCAGAATCTTAGTCTTTAGACTTGTACTAAAACTAAATGAAGAGTCGTAGATAATAGTAAAGGATTTTTTAAGATACATTAAAGATTGATTCACGCCAAAATTAAAGGTTGACATATATCTTTGGAACAAAAATTAGGATATTTTTAATTTATGCATTGTTGGCGCATTGATATTTTGAGGCAACTGAAATAGACCATGCCATTGACCAACTAAAAGCCAGTCTAAAGTCAATAGTGCAGAGTTTTTATTGGTTATTTAAAGAGTGCATTAGTGTTATGCACCTTTGCGAGTTTAAAACACACATATTGATTGCTTATTACACACACAGGGATGTACAGCAGTACACGAATATCTTTAAATATAAAAAATTAAAGGATTAAAATTAAGGATATATATATATATATATATATATATATATATATATATATATATATATATATATATATATATATATATATATATATATATATATTGTTTACATAAATATAAAAACTATCCGGCTCTGTTGTAGTCAGGTCATGACAATACATTTGTTTAATGTTATTAGTAGTATTTATTATATGCATATTTATATTTGCTTTTATATATTTTTGTTGTTTAAATTTATCAACTAGTTTGGTTTTAGAGACGCATGCATCACTATATATGATCATATAGAAATATAAAAAAATGTGTTTGGATTGGATTTGTTTTTTGACCACACTTTGTTCTTATTGTAATTCAATTTCTCTCATTTCACATATAAAGCATGTTTAGAAATGTATCTTTTTCTGATTCCATAAGTACACAGTTTGTCATTTTGGAAAATATTAACAGATGTTAAAATTTACTGTTAACATACACTCACCGGCCACTTTATTAGGTACTAGTATCGGGTTGGACCCCCTTTTGCCTTTAGAACTGCCTTAATTCTTCGTGACATAGATTCATCAAGGTACTGGAAATATTCCTCAGAGATTTTGGTCTATATTGACATGATAGCCTCACACAGTTGCTGCAAGTTTGTCGGCTACACATCCATGATGCAAATCTCCCGTTCCACCACATGCCAAAGATGCTCTATTGGATTGAGTTCTGGTGACTGTGGAGGCCATTTGAGTACAGTGAACTCATTGTCATGTTAAGGAAACCACCACCAGCCTGAACGGTTGATACAAGGCAGGATAGATCCATGCTTTCAGGTTGTTGAAACCAAATTCTGACCCTACCATCCGAATATCGCAGCAAAATCGAGACTCATCACATCAAGGAACGTTTTTCCAATCTTCTATTATCCAATTTTGGTGAGCCTGTGCGAATTGTAACCTCAGTTTGCTGCTCTTAGCTGACCTTTCTTCTCCATTCTGATGCTCGGTTAAAACTGCAGCAGATCATCTTGATCATATCTACATGCCTAAATGCATTGAGTTGCTGCCATTTGATTGGCTGATTAGAAATTTGTGTTAACGAGCAGTTGGACATGTGTACCTAATAAAGTGAGTGTATACATTCACTGTAAGTTTTTGCTGCAGATGTCACATCCACGACACTGGAACTGCTTATTTGATTTAGCGAATGCTGTGTATGCTGGTTTTGTGATTTTATTTTGCTCACTATGAATGAATATCAAGACAAAAAAGTGTTTTGAGGTCAAAAAATAGCACTGTGAAAGAAAGTACATGAAATAAAAGTGCTATTCAACCAAAAGTAGTAGATATTTGGGTATCACTTTATTTTGAAGGTCCCTTTAACGCATTTTGATGACTTTAAATGACTTGCATCTACAGTACATGCCAACTAATTCTCATTAGATCATAAGTAGACTGTTAGGTTGGGGTTAGGGTTCGTGTAAGTTGACATGTACTTGAAATTTCTTCTAGTCAGTTAAATGTCTGTTGAAGGAGCAGTATCAACATATAAGCAGACTGTCTACTAATACTTAAATGAGAATTAATCTGCATGTATTTGCAATGCAACTTTCAGTCAACATAATGTGCAATAGAGACCAATAAAATAAAGTCTTACTGATATTTTACATTCGCTAGTGTTAATTTCATCTAAAAATTGCAGTGAATTTAATTTATACGTGAATGTTAGGACTTTTGCACAAAAATACGTAAAAAAGGAGTACAAAATATAATAGTAGTCGCATCCTTCTGAGAAACACTCCCCCCCCTGCAAACCTCTAGTAAAAGACCCTCCCCAAAACTCTCCTAATACATGCATGCATCTCCTTGTCTCATCGTCGCTTTGTTGCCATGGAAACCTGAGGATGAAAAGAGTTACTTGTAGATTAAATGAGATATTTGAAGTACAGCCACCCCTCAAAAGCACACGTCAAAAGAAAAAAAAAAAAGTATAAGCTCTTTGGATAATGTTCCTCAAATTCATGCAGAAAGCAACATTTCCACCCAGTCAGCCTTTGATGGGCTTTAGGCGCATTGATCAAACACTTCACTGTGTATCAGTATACTAACAAAGTCGCTGAATGCAGCATTTTTTTATTATTCCGTTTATGATAAAGCTTTCAGTAATGTATTTATGAAACTGTGAAGCAAGAACATGAAATATGATTTTCCTCCGCCGCGACTCTGAGTAATGGAAGAGATCCAGTCGAGTCATCTGTCACGCTGGAGTCTATGTGTGTGTGCGCCAGACTACTTTGAAACATTTCTGAAGACCGCTACATTTCCACAGGCTTCAACAGATGAGTTCACCGATGACGGGATGACATCCGAAAAACGGTTCAGCAGTGGTCGTTGTGTTTGTGTGTGTGTGGGGGGGGGCGCGTGTTTGTGTGAATGTCTCCTTTACAGATGGCCGCTTCTGAAGGAGATTACCTGGCTAGCCTTCCCGATGACGAACACGGGACTGAACATCCCAATTCCCCGGAGGAATGAGCAACTGAGATAGCAGGCATCCAAAACCGTGGAGGCTGCAGACACATAAACTGTTTCCCAGTCTGTCTCAATCGGGAGTCCGCCGAGCAAGCCAATACCGTCTGTAATTTATTGTGCACCTTGTCTGCTGAACGAGGCCTAATGAATCAAGGAATTAGAGTGTTTATGGGTGGCAACAATCTCCGTCCTGCCGCTTCATTATAGTGCACTGAATTGCAAGCTCTGGTAATGGACTGGTTTGTGGAGTAAAATACTTATACGCTGTTTAAAAGAAATGCTGGGTTCCATACTACCGATTTGTGTTGGGACAACATAAAGGAATGGGGTATATGCACATGGACTTTTACATTGTCAGTCAGCCAGCCTAAGTGCTGAACTGTCGCTCCATTAAAGGGGTGGTCCACTATTATATCATATTCTAAACTTTAGTTGATGTGTAATGTAGCTGTGTGAACATAAACAACATCTCTGAATGTAAGACGCTCAAAGTTCAATGCAAAGGGTGACATTGGCTTTTACAGAGTTAGCTTAGCAAAGCCTACAGTGAATGAATTTGGGGACTACAAAAAAAATACATCCGGGCTAGTGAGATCACTAATGCTTTAGGTTACACACCATGCGCAGAGAAGGGGCGTGGCCAGAGGCGCTGTAATGTTATAGCAGAGAAAGCTAAAATGGCGTCCAAACGCTGCTATTTCCACAGAGCTTCTTCTGTTTCTGTATTTGGGCTTCCAAAGGACACGACACAAAGAGAGAAGAGCTTATAATTTAATTTAATTATGTTTCAGAGAATTATTAAAAATATATAGCTCTAGCATTTGACAAAGGAGAGCTTCCAGAATCTCTCCCAGTTCAGTGCTGGATTCGGCTAAAACTCCTCAAAGAAGCAGCAGCTCCAACAATAATAGATGAAGCTGTGGATTGTGAGCCACAACCTGTAAGTGTTTTTATTTGTTAAAATTGATCAATTACATGCACTATTTCTAGCATTCGCAGTATGTTGTAGCAAGGATGTAAACAACGGGAAATGCTGTTCAGCACTGTTAACAATTTAGCTACAAATTCACATTTATCAGTCAAACTGCTGTAAACACACACAATCCTCAACAGCGCTGCAGTGTCTCTCTATGCGGCTGCTTACCCTACATGCTACATCTCAAATAATAATCTTACATATTACATGTGAGCATTTTATATTGCTTACACATGCTTATAATCTGAATATATGTGAAAGACGCTTGTCAGATATTATTTTAGAGAGCAGGCGTGAGGTTCAGCTGTGTCCTATTCGTTTTCTGTCTTATTCAGGCAGAAACCGATACGACTAACAGCTACTCTGACTGACAGTAGCGCAAAAGCGTGTGCTTGTAGGGGCATGGCACTTTTCTTGGTGACGTGGAGCTGATCCACGAATAACAGCTATGTTATTAGCTGACCAATCAAATATTAAAAAATGTGTTTGTTTTACAAGTGAAACATGAGCACACATTGCTTTGCATCTTATAAACACAACCAAGCCTTAAAACGGACCCCTTTAAAGTGTATTTTAAAGCTGTGAAACGCTCCAGTGTCCCAGTATCTGTTGTTACACTTAGTAAACATCGGTGAGTTCTGTAAACTGGTGACCTTCAGGGCCAATCACAGTCATTTCTGTTGAGCACATGAACACAATGGCAAAAATCTATGGTGTTTAAGAACGCACTCAACAGTGCTCAAGTGTTAGCAGAAAATGGACGTTTTTAAAATATCAGTGCCGAATTCCAGTATAGTGACAACACTAGTATGACTAGACGAGACACCATCTGCTTCACTAACTAAAACTGCTTATTTCTCTGAATTTGAGCATTCTTCAAAACATTTGGTATAATGCAAATACATAAGTCAGGAAACCATATAACACTGCATAAAACTACTGCAGGGCTATTCAACTTGGCCCCATGAGGAAGTTTGTTCCGATCCTCTAAATAGTGTAACCAAAACATCAAAAATAAATTTAGTTCAGTCGAAAAACGGCCGTTGTGCTAGTTTAAAGTTCCGAGCTCATACACCAAGGCTTATACACACGCACACTGGATTCACTATAGCAGTGGGCCGTTCTCATACTGCGTCTTTTTCCTGCGCAAGTTTACTTCCAATGTAAGAATATATGCCAATATGCGTGCACAAGCGGAGCGACACCCAGTAAAAAACATCTCACACTGTAGCATGGCTTTCAGTGCAATGTAAACAAAAGATAATTTAGACGAATTATTACAAATTATTAAAATAATCATGTATGCATGAACGCAGATGATAACAACAGTTCATTTAAATATCCTTAGTTATTATTTAGCTTAAATTTACATTAGACGTGATAACCGTGAAACCATGATTATTCTTCAGACTATAATCGTACATCCAGAATCTATAATTGTTGCATCCCTAATTGTTATGCAGTTCAAAACATAACATATGAATGTGTCTGAGTGTAGAAGAAGCCTACTTAAGCAATGCACTGCTTTTGTTGTGCTTTGAAATACATCATTTAAATGTTTGTAAAAAATTATATTAACATTTTAATGTAGAAAAATAAAATGTGGGTGTCTTAAGGAGCAAAAATACAACATATGGGCTCTTATATGATGTTGTGTCATCACTTATATTTGCAAGTCATATCTCTCCGGCCCCTCATTTGTGATGCCCCATGACAAACTAATTGAATAGCCCTGCTCTAGTGGTTAGGGATATTTTATTGACAACAAATCTTACATATCGTGCCTTTAACATGACCCATACAATTGAACTTATTCAGCAAAGTAAATGCGATTTCCTATAGACATTCAAAGAAAGCATGTTCTCTTTCTTGGTTTCTGTTTGTTTAGCTGTAAAGCGACCAGAGTAATGAGACACAAACACCAGGAAAATGTCGCTTGTTACTGGAAAAGCTACTCTGTTTTTCAAAACAGTGGCTACTAAGAAGTGTACAGTCATTAAATAGCTTATATATGGTTCACTTTCAGCCAGTTTTAATAATTTACTCCCTATAGAATACTTGGAACAGAATTACATAACAACAATAGGAAATGTGTCCTGTTTAGGCCGTTAATCAAAGATCACGTCATGTAAATATTGGATTGTAAAAAAAAAAAAGGAGTAAGGACACAAAGTTCTTCAGCTCGTCCTTGAATTACATTTACTGTACTAATGTCAACTAGGACCAAAAAATATGCTTAAAATTGAGATTTATATATCTAATACGATTTTACACAATAAACTCTTAAGGCCCAAAGTGTTTTTTATCATGAATTTTTTATTTCTCTTTGCTATTTGGGCTTATTAGAACCTAATAAGAATAAAAATCTAAGGATCATTGTTTAATATGATGTACTTTTAGAGAAAAATTATGTCCTTATATGTGGACTCGTGGTCCGAATTTACATAAAACACTTTTTCCTGATTTTTTAAATGTATATTTAACATAGAAAAACATTTTATTGAACTTGGTTTGACTATCAGAGAGTAAAAACAAATTTTTTCCCCATTTTGGACAGTTAAAAATAGTGTTTGGGACATTTCATATGCTGCAAAAGTTGCAGGATGAGACTGTATGTCTGTAACAAAATATAAACATTCAACGTATTTTAATTAGCCACTTAAGAGCTAAAATGTGCTGTACATATGTGGACACTCAAGCTCTAGGAGGTTAAAGCTGCATTAATAAGCTTTGCACTGATGGCTGATTCACTTTTAATTCACTGGCGGCTTGTAGTGATAGGGATAATATTTGGTTGAGATCTGTTGGAGACGGGGGGTTAAAAGATATAAATATTGAGAAAATCAGCTTTAATTTTGTCCCAATTAAGAGCTTACTGATGCATGTTACTAATCAAAAATTATGTTTTAATATATTTTACAGAGGAAAATTCTATAAATTTCTTCTTCCAACGTGATCTTTACTTAATAGTCTAATGATGTTTGCTGTAAAATAAAAACAGATCATTTTGACCCATTCAGTGCATGTTTAACATTTTGTAAAAACTTAACCAAACAACTTAAATGTCAACTTAAAGGTTATTTTAAAGTTAAAAAACTTTCAAATAAAGTGTTTTAGATGTTAATATCAGTACTGTTAGATTTTAAGATATCTATAAGCTAGTGCACTCCAAAACAGTGACAGAATTCGCATTTAGAAGATATAAACCTGATATAAACATGTAAAGCTTGACAGTAAATAATATTTGACTAGATATTTTTCAAGACACTTCTATACAGCTCAAAGTGACATTTAAAGGCTTAACTATAATAAGGTTAACTAGGCAATTTAGGATAATTAGGCAAGCTATTTTATAACTATCGTTTGTTCTGTAGACTAACAAAAAAATATATATATAGCTTAAAGGGGCTAATAATGTTGGCCTTAAAATAGTTCATTAAAAAATTAAAAACCGCTTTTATTCTAACCGAAATAAAACAAATAAGACTTTCTCCTGAAGAAAAAATATTATCAGACATACTGTGAAAATTTCCTTGCTCTGTTAAATATTACTTGGAAAATATAAAAAAAAAGAAGAAAAAAAAATGTATTTAAAAAATAATGTCTTTTTTTTTTTTTTTTTTACAAATGAAGCATGAGCACACATTGCTTTGCATCTTATAAACACAACCAAGCCTTAAAATGACACTCTGGACCACCCCTCTTAAGTGTATTTTAAAGCTGTGAAGATCAGTCGATTCATCAGCGGATCGCTCGTACCACTCTCACTGGCAGAGTGGTGATAAAACAAAATGCTATTGGCTGTTTTTTAAAAAGGGGTGGAGCTACACTATGTGCCACCCTCTCATCATGGTCCGGTTGAGATTACGTGTCCAAATGCCACGCGTCCAAAGCCACTGTAAGTTATTTCATATTATACAGATTATCAGGAAGTGCCGATTTTGTTCTCTTAGATGCATAGGAACGCTGCATTATTCTCAAATCTTTTATGCAATATTGCAGTTTTGTGCATGAATTTAATTGGCACCTTTGGATGAAAACATAGCTATTGAGGGAAAAGCAAATAATACTTAAATATACAAATGAGATCGTACAAATTAATACAAAGTAGCAACTTAATCAAAAAGTGCGATCTGGATTCTGATTGGCTGGCAGCTATAAAAGCGGATTTAAAATACATAATTATGCGGTGTGAACACTGATATTTCTTTTGATTCATAACTATTCATCCATTTTCGTTTAACCTAGTCCCTTTATTCATCAGGAGTTGCCACCACGGAATGAACCGCCAACTATTCCAGCATATGTTTTACACAGCGGATGCTCTTCCATCAGCAACCCAGTAGTGGGAAACATCCATACACACTCATTCACACACACACATGCACTACGGCCAATTTAGTTTAATCAATTCACCTGTAACGCATGTCTTTGGACCATGGGGGAAACCGGAGCACCCTGAGGAAACCCACGCCAACACGGAGAAAACATGCAAACTCCACACAGAAACGCCAACTGACCCAGCCGGGACTCTAACCGGTGACCTTCTTGCTGTGAGGCAAAAGTGCTAACCATAGTTTAATCTCCATCATTAAAGTCATCGTCCCTGATGTGAATGCCTTTGAAAAGTCATGCCTTGTGTGGTTTTCATAAGGAACACTATGCGAATCGGTTTTCGAAAAGAAATGGTTGCCCTCCCATTCTGTTAATGCATAACTCCAAAAGGGGGGAAAGTGAAGAAAATGCTTGTCATATTTCAGATTTATCAGCTGATCTCCCACCGGACTAAAGATTAACCAGAGCGCCATTGTGTTGGTGTGTCCAACCTATTCACCTTCCTCTCTCGACATCCCACGGGTAAACATACAACACGCTTTGCAGTATGAGCCCTCGCGGTGATTAGACATAATTCAAGTTTAGCTCTCGCCAACAGGCCCACGCTACGTAGCTGTCAGGATGGAGGTCAGCGTGTGTAAATATCCCCGCACTTATTAATGTGTCAACGTTCTAATGTGGCCACAAACAGCCCACCGGGGACCTGTGGCCAAATAAAAATGGGTGGCTGAAACAAGGTTCGCCGTGCCGTTATTTTTACACGTCTTTATGACTCAATTTAGGCCGTGAGGAAATAAAAGAAGCCCCCAAAGACAAGGGTGCAGATGATTTACCGCCAGGGCCTGGATATATAGCTGAAGAATTATTATTATTATATTTTTCAAGATACTATTCAGCTTAAAGTGACATTTAAAGGCTTAATTTGGTTAATTAGGCAAGTTAGATTAATTAGGCAAGTCATTGTATAACAATCAAAAAAAATAGTTTCGGTGCTAATGACCTGTTTTCACTGAGTGGTACAGTAAGGTACGATTCGATACGCTTTTAGGGCCATTGTTACTGTCAAAAGGTACCAAAAAGTAAACCGTACCACTTTTTGAGTACCCTTTTGGAAGGGTACCTAGCACAACAAAAGGGTACTAAAAGCCGGAGCAAGACATGCAGCTGAACACTATTGGTGTACAGAGAAACTTCACTAGCGCTTACACAAGTAGGAGAATAAAAACAAAGGAAGCGCCATTTTAAATACACAGCCGAGACATTACACCGTAATAATATATACTTCAAGAGTTCACACTTAGCTGATGATTAATTATAAGCTTGTTTGGCATGCTGTCCCGGGAGAGAGCCTTGAGCTCATAAGATCCTCAAGCCCGGGGCTCCCTCCCGTTGCAAGGCGAGCGGGGAGTTTGAGCTCAGGTAGATCTCGAGAACTCCCCCGCTGTAATAACCATTAAACAGCCAGTGATTGCTTTTGAGAGATAACCATTTACTAGGAGCATGTCTATAGTGCCGGTTTGGATTAGTCAATTAACTTAAGTTGCATGTTTTTTTTTTTTTTGGACGGTGGGAGGAACCTGGGGGAAACCCACGTGAGCACGGGGAGAAAATGCAAACTCCGCACAGAAATGTCTGCTGGTTTGGTAAAGCCTAGAACCAGAGACATTCTTGCTGTGAGGCAACAGTGCTAAGCACTGGGCCACCGTGTCACCCATCTAGGAAGAAGGAGGAGTAGGGGTGGATGGGGGGATTCTTCAAAACGAAGATAGCGGTGGTACGTAAGCCAGGGTATTTGTTAGTAGCTTAGGAGTCGTCTGATTGGTGCATTGAGAATTGGATAATGCGGATCCAGCCGCTAGCAATCATAAGCACGTGATCCTCTCGAAATTAGTTTATAACTAAACTTCACATATAATAACGAGCCATAGTTGACCCGAGCTCAAACAAACCTTGTCGTCATCTTGACGAACAGCCACAAAGCCAAAAAGACTAGAATCTACCCTGTGCCCATAGTTGTTTAAAAGGCCGAGCGGTTTCGCTTTCTTGTATGTGCATCTATATTTGAAATAACAAACTTTTGGAGCTGATGATAATATCGTGAGTGTGATTATTGAAATGCTTCTGACATCCGATCCTTTCAGAAACGAAGAAACGCGAGAGTGAAGCACGAAAAATCAAAGGAGAAACCCAACAAAACAAAGGAGCAAATGATTGTTTCAGCAACCTAAAACCTGAACAAATTGCCATGTTTAACTATTATCATCAGCTTTTGGACTATTATGAACTCTGAATGAAGCTACATGTGCTGGTGAAGATTAAAGACACAGATCAGAGGTTTGCACTGACTGTAGGCTTTATGTTGCGTGTTGATTTGAACCCAATTAAGGACTAAATGTCTACTGTGTGTAGTTTTTCTGTAATTGGTAACATATTGGAGACTGTAAGGGTCTGTATGTGTTCATATATTCTGCATTTATTGATTTATTTTATATAATCGCAGACGTTACAGTAGACTATTTCGCACCGTCATTGATCTGCAGTTATAATCAAATCCTGTTCATAGAAAGGTTAGTGATGAACATTGATACACCAGTATTTATGTGTATAAAGCTGTTTTGTGAGAAGAGCTTCTCATATAATATGTGAACGACCCATTCAGCTTTACTTGGATATTTCCTTGAGTGAGAATGTCGTCGACTGAAACTTTCTGTTGTACACCATGCCTGCCATTGGTACCCTTTTGTCAGTGGAAATGCAAGCCTGATAAAGGTGACCCGTACCAACCTGTACTGTACCGTACTGTACCATTCAGTGGAAACAGGCCATAATATTGGCCTTAAAATGGTTTTAAAAATGTGAAAACTAATTTTATTCTAGCAGAAATAAAACAATAAGACTTTCTCTAGAAGAAAAAATATTATAGGAATTACCAACACAATCTCACGGCAATTCGTAACTTTTTTTTTAGTGGCTAATTCGTACGAATTCGTACGATCTAATTCGTACAATTTAGTACGATTTGCTCATTCTCCAATAACGGTTGGGTTTAGGGGTGGGGTTAGGTGCCACGCCTCCTTTTTAAAATCGTACCATTTCGTACGACTGAACTCGTACGAATTCGTACGAATTAGCCACTAAACTGTCAAAACGTAAAATACTTACGTTTTCTCGTGAGATCAGGCTGGAATTACTGTAAAAATTTCCTTGCTCTGTCAAACATCATTTGGGAAATATTTGATAAAGAATTCACAGGAGTGTGAATCATTTTGACTTCAACTGTGTGTGTGTTTGTTTGTTTGTGTGTGTGTGTTTGTGTGACAGTAATAGCACTGGCAGCCGGTGTGGGGGTGTTAGCAAAGCGAAGTCTGCTAATGAATAGACCTTATTTTGGATGAGTCTCTTTAACCTTGGTTAAGAGGCCTGGATGCACAGGTTCCACCGGGGATCGGGTGCGCTGTCATGGTTGCCTGGCAGAAGCTTCTGTCTGAGAGCAAAAAAAAATGCTGTTTCTCCTTTCTAATTACCCAAACAGTCTCAATTAAAACTCACATTTTAAATGCAAATGAATGAGCTTTTATCAAAATAGCTTTTTTGCTACCAGACTTCATATTCCAGATGGACGCCGTGGTTAGGAATTGATTAGATTTTTTATTTATTTATATTTCGTATTTTTTTTAACCAAGGAGGTGTAATGGTAGCTCGTCTGCCGGGTTTTTAATTGTGTTGCAGCTTTTAGAAGGGAGCCGGTAGCGTCTGTAATGATGGCGACTTGCCTCACGTCGGGTTATTTCGCAGTTGTTTCGGAGCTGCTGGGGCGTACTAACACTGGCGGAGAGCGACAGTCAGTAATTAAAATTCTGTTCAGCATGACAACGCTGTTTCATGCCTCATTTTTCACACACAGGAGGAATACACAATCCGCGCCATGAACACAATAAGTAAATAACAGACGCACACTTACTGTCATAAGAGACATGCAAATGAGCGGAGGGAATTGAAATCACAGCATGTTGTGTTTATGGTTTACATAAACGTACAGTTTTACATGTGCAGTATACATATGTATGCAGGACCTGATGTCGGGTTGTTTTTTTTTAAGCAAAATATGGTGTGTTCAAATGTGTGATGATTTGCTGGTGCTAAAAGATGAATCATCGTTGCGATTATCTTAATGACCAAATAAAAAAGTGCATAAGTCATTAAGATTCCTGAAGAGTCTAAGAGCCTGTCATTAGACCAGTTTCATGATCCTTCCTTGCAAATAGTTATAGCCTCCATGAAACATTTGGAACACTATTAATTCCCATAATCTAATGTATTTCTAATTGAACATTATAATTTGGTTACACTTTTCTTTTTTAATAATGTGCTGAATGAATCGTGCATGCAAAGAAGGTTTTGTTCATTCATTCATTTTCCTTCAGCTTAGTCTCTGATTTATCAGAGGTCGCCACAGTGGAATGAACCACCAACTATTCCAGCAAATGTATCAGTACTGGGAAACATCCATCCACTCTTGCATTCACACACACTCATACACTATGGTGAATTTCAAGAGTTCACACTTAGCTAATGATTGATAATAAAGCGTATTTGACATGCTGTCCCGGGAGAGAGCCCAGAGATCAGAATATCCTTGAGCCCGGGATTCAATCCCGTTTGAAGGGCGAGAGGGAAGTTTGAACTTGGGTAGGTCTTGAGAACTCCCCTGCTTGTGAACGTGCTGAGATATAGCTTTCTAAGAGTTTGTCTTAAGATGCTGCTTTAGAGTAGTCAATTCACTTATGATGCATGTCTTTGGACGGTGGGAGGAAACCCGAGGAAAACCCACGTGAGCATGGGGAGAACATGCAAACTCCGCACAGAAACGCCGACCGGCCTGGTATGGGGCCGAACCAGCGACGATCTTGCTGTAAGGCAACAGTGCTAACCACTGGGCCGCCTAGCCACCCTATCGGGAGAAGGGGAGGAGTAGTGGTGGAAGGGAGGATTCTTTAAGACGAAGATGACTGGAGTGGAAAAACTCTGGTTATTTATAGTGAGTCAGTATTCATTTGATTGGCGCTATATGTGAAGCTGTTCGCGAGACCAGCTGTGATCAATCATAAGTGTGTAATTCTCTTGAAATTAGTTCGTAAATAAACCACACATAGTTTATACAATTCACCTATAGCACATGTCTTTGGACTGTTGGGGAAACCGGAGCACCCGGAGGAAACCCACGCCAACACGGGGAGAACATGCAAACTCCACACAGAAATGCTAACTGGTCCTCGAAGCAGCGACCTTCTTGCTGTGAGGCGACAGAACTAACCACTGAGCCACGTGCCGCCCCTGCCACTTGTTCAAACTACTTAATTAAAAAGGTTAAAAAATACAATTCTTAAATTTCTTGGGGGGGCAACTTAATTGTTTTATGCTCAATCTACTGAAATTTGTACAAAAAAAAAAAACTTCATAGATTTGCGTTGGGACAACATGAAGGAATTGTGTGGAACTCAGTGTAAGACTAGAAATATGTATAGGAATAATTCTGATTCTAACCCTCACTATAAAAAAAAATCTTACCTAAATTTGTTTTAGTTGAATCAAATTAACTTTTCTAGTCATCTAGAAACATTTTAATATTACTATTATTATATCACAATCATGCTAGTGAAATCAATTAAAAAACTAAATAAATATAAATTTACACACATTTACACAAGTAAATACATTGACTCAATGATGGGCTAAAAATCTGCCGATTTCTGCGCGCGCAGATTCCGTGTGGGCGTACTTATAAGTAAAGAACAGAGCACTACTAACAAATATCAATGTAGAGTTAACACTTAATAAATAATAAATTAACTATTTGCTAATGCTTAATACATTATTCATAGTGTGTAGTTATTATAAAGTGTTACCGACTTCTGCAACACATTTCTAATCATAATAGTTTTAATAACTCATTTCTAATAACTGATTTATCCAGCCTGATCTCACGAGAAAACGTAACTACTTTACGTTTTGTCAGTTTCAGTCATACGAAATTGTACGATTTTAAAAAGAAGGCGTGGCACCTAACCCCACCCCTAAACCCAACCGTCATTGGGGGATGAGCAAATCGTACCAAATCGTACGAATTAGATCGTATGAATTCATACGAATTCGCCCCTAAATCAAAAAGTTACGAATTGCCGTGAGATTGTGTTGGATTTATCTTATCTTTGGCATGATGGCAGTAAATAATATTTGACTAGATATTTTCAAGATACTAGTATTCAGCTTAAAGTGACATTTAAAGGCTTAACTAGATTAACAAGGTTATTTAGCCAAGTTAGGGTAATGTTAATGAAAAAGTATTGCTTTAGGAGGCTAACAATATTGACCTTAAAATGGTTTTTAAAAAAAATTGCCGTTACGATCACCAGCGATCGTAACTTCACAGATCGCTGGATCTCTTTCACAATAACCCATGGACTACAATTCCGCCATTAATGGACTACATATTCAGTCATGCCACACACATACTCACACCTGCTCCAAGTCTCTACTGATTACACTCGCACCACCTGAGCATTGTCAAAGACTGATTACAGACACTACTTAAACAGCACACACTCTCACTTCCATAGCTGAGTCTTGTTATCTGTAAAGTGACATTTCAACGTTCTCCTAGTCTTGTTTTCCTGTGTTTTGACCCTAGTCTTGTTTACCGAGTTCTCCCTGTCTGCCGCCTGCCTTCCGACCTCTCGCCTGATACATTTGACTACGATTCTGGACTGCCTTTATACATCTGTTTGCACCCGTGTTGACCATTGCTTCCCTGACTTCGAATAAACCTGCGAGTGGATCCTAAACTTCAGTTATCTCTGTCACTCCTCGTGTTACAACTGCTTTTATTTTAGCTGAAATAAAACAAATAAGACTTTCTCCAGAAATATTGTAGGAAATACTGTGAAAAAAATCATTTGGGAAATCATTTTGACCTCAGCTGTATCTTCAAGCCCATGTTGCGCATCACTACATATTCAGATTTCCCTCTGATCGTATAATCTTTTCCGGGTGTGATTTGTAATAATGGACGCGGGTGGGCATTTATCGTAAGTGCACGACTGTGAATTCAGGAACTAGTTAGTATGAGTGAAGGCAGACGTGGATGGTTCTCCGGGGACCGTGTCCATGGGGCTCGTCAATTATTGTCAGTCAGTTATCAGCGTTTCTCCCGCTATGTGGAGGTCTCCGGAGCCCACGGTCTCTGCGGCTCCTCAGCATTTAACCTGGGCCCGCACACTCTCGGCTCTTTCATCAAAAGCATCCTGCCTATTTTGTTTCCCAGCACCGCTGAGAGTTATTGCTCATGAAAACAACTGCAGTTCTCTCTTTTCTCTCTCTCTTCACTTGCCACTTGCTGGGATTGTATTACCCTGTGATATTCTAGCGCTCTCTATTAAATATGCATGAACCCTGGAGATGAAATTAATTTTGGGAATGCTCACTTTTGAATGTTCAAATATGCCTTCATCTGCCTTTGTATCAAACCTTGAATGTGTAATTTCATTTAGGATAGAGGCAGTAGATTAAAGCAGCGCCATTTGGCCAGTGATCAATGCGACGCTGAAAAAAAGAGACGCACCAAAGATTATCAATATCTGGGGGTAATTTGGATGAAAACACGGGTTCCCGTTAAAAGGCCTTAAGATCTTTAAGTGAAGTCTGGAATGAATTAAAGTAACATCTCACTAGAAAAATTGTTTAATCACGCCTATGCTGTTGCAAAACACATTTGAATCAGCATACTGTACATTCAATGTATTTACCATTATGACTAATATACACTCACCGGCCACTTTATTAGGTACACCTGTCCAACTGCTTGTTAGCAAATTTCTAATCAGCCAATCACATTGCAGCAACTCAATGCATTTAGGCATGTAGACATGGTCAAGATGATCTGCTGCAGTTCAAACCGAGCATCAGAATGGGGAAGAAAGGTGATTTAAGTGACTTTGAACGTGGCATGGTTGTTGGTGCCAGATGGGCTGGTCTGAGTATTTCAGAAACTGCTTATATACTGGAAATTTCACGCACAACCATCTCTAGGATTGCGTCAGAGGAGAATGGCCAGAATGGTTTGAGCTGATAGAAAGGCAACACTAACTCGAATAATCACTCGTTACAACCGAGGTCTGCAGAAGAGCCAAACCTTGAGGCAGATGGGCTACAGCAGCAGAAGACCACACCGGGTGCCACTCCTGTCAGCTAAGAACAGGAGACTGAGGCTACAATTCACACAGGCTCACCAAAACTGGACAATAGAAGATTGGAGAAACGTTGCCTGGTCTGATGAGTCTCGATTTCTGCTGCAACAATCAGATGGTCGGGTCAGAATTTGGCGTCAAGAGCATGAAAGCATGCATCCATCCTGCCTTGTATCAATGGTTCAGGCTAGTGGTGGTGGTGTAATGGTGTGGGGGATATTTTCTTGGCACACTTTGGACCCATTAGTACCAATTGAGCATTGTGTCAACGCCACAGCCTACCTGAGTATTATTGCTGACCATGTCCATCCCTTTATAACCACAGTGTACCTGTCTTCTGATGGCTACTTCCAGCAGGATAACGCTATGTCTTAAAGCGTGAATCATCTTACACTGGTTTCTTAAACATGACAATGAGCTCAATTTACTCAAATGGCCTCCACAGTCACCAGACTCAATCCAATAGAGCATCTTTGGGATGTGGTGGAACGAGAGATTAGCATCATGGATGTGCAGCCGACAAATCTGCAGCAACTGCGTGATGCTGTCATGTCAATATGGAGCAAAATCTCTGAGGAATATTTCCAGTACCTTGTTGAATCTATGCCATTTAGGATTAAGGCAGTTCTGAAGGCAAAAGGAGGTCCAACCTGATACTAGTAAGGTGTACCTAATAATGTCGGCCACATTAGTATATAGTGTATATTCTTATAATTAATAAATATGTTTTTTTTAAAGTAATTGTCATTTTAGGTTATGATTTATACAATTCTAATAACCTTGGAGCCAACCATCTGGGCCATAGTTTGATGATACCAGGGTGTATTTGTTAATATAATTATAAAACTAAAAGAAAATACAAGCAACAAGCATGCTAATATTTAAAGTGCCTACATCTGAAAGTAATAAAATTAAAGCTTACAATAAAATAAAACAATAGATTTTAAAAACATGCTATTGAAAATGATTATTATCTCCTTATAATTTTGTAAAAATGTGTATGTGTCCAGTGAGGGCGGGTCACAAACATGCATTAAGCAGTATGACTTTCATTATAATGCAGGGTTCACATCAAATGTGAAGCACCGCATTATCTTCTGTAGAGGACTTGCTTTTGCCTCGCGCAAATATTTCGCTTAAGCTGTGCGGAAATTGTGCACAAGATGTGATTGAAGTGAACTGCATGTTTGCATTAAAGACATCTTTCGTGCAGTCCAGTTTGCATTGACTTTGTATGGAACCTGCTGGTACAAATAGTATAATTTGCATTTGGTGTGAATAATATGCCTTCACGGGCAACATAATAGATATATAACATTGATATATAGAGTCAGATTTGGACTGTGGGACTTGGATATTCAGCTTTACTATAGTAAGCAAGTCATTGTATAACAGTGGTTTGTTTACTAAACAATCAAAAAATATATATTGCTTAAGGGGGCTAATAATATTTAACTTAAAATGCTTTACAAAAAAAAAGCTGCTTTTATTCTAGCCGAAATAAAACAAATAAGACTTTCTCCAGAAGAAAAAAATATTATAGGAAATACTGTGAAAAATTCCTTGCTCTGTTAAACATCATTTGGAAAATAATTGATAAAGAAAAAATAATTATTATTTTGACTTCAACTGTATTGTACTGTACAGTACTTGGCAACCAAAACAATGGAGAGCAGCTTGAACATTCATCAAAGTATCTCCTTTTTGATTCCACAGAGACAAACTAATTCCTACAGGCTTGGTAAAGCACGAAGATGAGCAAATAATGACAGAACCTTCATTTCTGGGCATCCTAACTCTTAGATCATCCCCGCATTCAGTCATTTCCCTGCTGTTGTCTTGGGCTCTCCAGCTGTGAAGCTTCCCGTAAGTCCCACACTCACTGGAGTTTGAGTTCCAGCATAAAAGCGAAGCGTGTGATTGGATCCACACACACACACACATTCGCTCTAACTACATCTGCATAATTACATTCTGCAGCAGGGAAGTCTCTCTGGAGCCATATTGTTTGGAGACCAGTCAAATCCCCTCTCAGCGCAGATAACCCAAAGGCTAACCACAGCTGATTCCAGAAAGCCCTCTTTTTTCCACTTTTCCCCTCAGAGTTATAATTGGAAATCCAGTTTACCATCTTTTTTTTTGTATCGATGGCGGGACTATGAGCCTAACTGCTACTTTGATTGGGGGTGGGTCAATAACAGTTGGGCTTGGATGTGGCGGGTCGACCCCTCGGTTCTTATCACGTAAAGTGGTTTTTGATTAGTGTTAATGGGGATTGGTAATGGCCTTTGGCTGTTACATGGATGGTCATGCTTCAAGTCAGGGCGCACCGTGGGAGTTGTTTGTTGTTGCAAATGCACACGCATAATTGCTTTTCTCAAGGGCACAAAAGCCATGCGTCGCTCTCTATACTGTGTGTGTGTGTGGAGAAAGTCATAAATCTATTTTCAGTCTTTTGCAGCCAACACTGAATTTGGATTTACTCTTTTTTTAAGGTAAGTGGTTGCAAACTATTTATTTAGGCTGAATTTAAACATGAAAATTAAGTTGAACATTACTAAATTGAATTTGTTTAAGTCCAGCCCGTGTAAATTGTTTGCGCCAATTTTGCTAAATAACTTTTTAAAATTGAAGTTTTACAAACGAATTTCGATAGGAGCAGGTGATATTATTGATAGTGGCTGGCCCTTCATCCGTAATCAGCAATAAT